>NC_079170.1:8372370-8427370 GCF_947568905.1 Ostrea edulis | reverse complement strand
CTGTAAGTAATGAGGAGAGAAACAGCTTGTCATTGTTTTGATTGTTGTAGAGATCTTTGAATAGTGATAAGATTTGATGGAAAATGTCCGTATTTATTGAACTGGTAAATTATTCTGATTAACTCATTGGCTTAAAATTATATAACTGTCTAATTGGAGGGAAAAGAAGATAAAAAATATACAACTTGAAACGATTTTTACTTGTATTTAAGTTGATATAATTCTCGTTATTGATTTCGATAGGTTGCTGTCCAAAAGTTAGTTTTTACTTGTATTTAAGTTGATCTGATTCTCAGTATTGATTGCGATAGCTTGCTGTCCAAAAGTTAATTTTTACTTGTATTTAAGTTGATCTAATTCTCGTTATTGATTTTGATAGGTTGCTGTCCAAAAGTTGAAGAAAGACGTAACTTTGTTGATTATTACACAGAGTGAATTAACGTATCAGCTAGGTATCAGTGTGATATAGTGTTGAATTTCCATTAAACTGGTAAAAGATCTACAAATCCAACATTTTGTAGTTCAATGTAATATATGCATGTAGAAATTTTGTAGGATTTGATCTACAATGATACATATTAAGTGAGGTTATTTTTTTGTGTGAGGTTTTTGTGTGTGTTTTAGGATTGAGCCGTCCACACCAGTATCCTGTGCTGTTGTACTGTCTATTCCTCTCCCGAACCTCTGCTAGAAAAAGTAAGTAAAAGATCTTAAGAGATGGTTTACATTATTTTCAAGAGTCTGAACATCCCTGTAATAAATATGGGGTTTTTTTCTTTGAAGGGTTGTCGAACACAACAGGATTTTGCAAGGAAACACAGAAATCAAAATTCAGCCCTGCCAAACAGCAACAGCCAACCATGTCTCCTCTTCCTAGCCCTGCCAAACAGCCACAGCCAACCATGTCTCCTTCTCTTCCTAGCCCTGCTAAACAGCCACAGCCAACCATGTCTCCTTCTCTTCCTGGCTCAGATGATCCCTTAAGGACACCTCAGTCTTTTTCGACTCCATTCCTTCCCCCATCCAGTCCTCATCATTCCATTCCACCATCCCCAAAGCGAGATTATCAGATATCTCCCAGCTCTAATATAGTGTCGTGGCCTCAGAACGTTCAGTTTGGTAGTCCCAGAAATCTGCCTGTCCCACATTCCACTCCACCCCAGTCTCCTGCTGCTCACGGTGGAGCCCCAGTTCCCCACACTCCTCCGTATAGGATGCCTCAGTCTCCCCAAATGACTCACTCTGGACATTCACCGTTTCATGGTCTAGAGTTTGGAACATCACCTCAAAGAAGGTTAAGTAGAGATGGACAGCATGGCTTTCCTTATCCCCCAGAGTCCAAATCTGGAACGTCTTTCAATCCTCCAAACACATTCCCAGTTGGTCCCAATTTTGATCCACAGTATCAACCTAGACCAAGCTTTTCTCCTCGGTCTCCATATCAACATCCGTCTTACACAGGGGATCCAAGATTCCAGAATCCTGTGCCCCACTTTGGAAACAATAGTGGATATGGTGGACACAGATTTCCAGATCCAAATTGGAATTCCATGCAAAGTCCTGCATTTCCAGAAAGATTTGATCCCAATAGAAGTCCTAGAATGCCAGGATCTGCATTTGAAAACAGTGGTCCCTCTGATCATAAGTTTAATACGCTACCTCATTTCAAGATGCAGAATATATCTAATGATGCTTTTAATTCTCCAACCAAACCTTCTTGGTCACAGGGAAGTCCATATCGGGGTTCACCTTCTGGTAGAGCTAATTTTAATCTCAATGTGCAAACCACATTACACCGAAGTGACCCAAGACTGAGCAAAAATGTTTCACCCAAAGTGAATCCTGTGGCTCCGATGCCAAGAGGGAGCACAACTGATACCCATGGAAGTCCCAGTCAAGGAATGGTTAGTCCTGTAGCTGTGGAGTTTTCCAGCTCAAAAATGTCTCCCGTGTCTCTTCCATCCCCACAGCAAGTGCCAGGTAGGAATTTCAGTTGATCTCTTTTTTGATATGTCTCAGAAATGGTTTTCCCCAATGAATGACTGAAAACAAGTAAAACATGAATACTATAGGGTTATTGAACTTATATTTGTAAATATTGGCACGAGTTGGCTGTGAAAATGCACGAGCTTGCGAGTGCATTTTGACAGCCAACGAGTGCGAATATTCACCAATATAAGTTCAATAACCCTTTTATTTTATAGTTAAAGTATTTAGTTGTTAAGTTATATCCCTTTTCACTCAAAATACTCCAAAATAGAGAATTTATCAATATTGGCATCAGAGGTGAAGGTGTGAAATATCAGCATGCATTTCTTAACTGTTTAATATTAAACCCTTCATTAATGCCTGAAGCAAACTGATTTTGTGAATGAGGACATCATAATTTATATTATTATACCTCAATATGAGAATTCTATGCAACGCGTTATCTGATTGGTCTAGACAGTCACATGCCAGGGAAGACAAAACTTCATATCTCCCTATCATATTTCCCCTTGGGCAGCTTCGTGCATTTTCCATAAATTTAACGTCAAAGTAAACGAAGTGTATTATGACGTCACAATAAGTCCGAGCCATTCTACTTTCAAAGTTCGTAAGGCACAAAATATGCGGGTCTCTGACATACAGTTTTAAAATCGACTGATTTTGGTTGATATAAAAACATGCAAGTAAATCAGCATTCAAGGAGAATGGAAATACAAAAACTGGTTATCATATCACTGTGTTTCGCTGTTTGTACCTTCTATATATACGTTGACGGCGCGCTGTTACTGTTGGGGCGATCTCAGCTACATATATGTAGGCTACGATGTATAGATGAGTAAACTCCAATCTCAAATACAATTTTATGGTCTTGCTTTGTTTCGGTATAATAAACAATTTATTGCATGAATGTTCGGGAGATATGAAGATTTATTCACCCAAGAAAAATCATATTCCCCGAGGGCAACGCCCTCGGGGAATATGATTTTTCTTGGGTGAATAAATCTTCATATATTCCTCACTATCATGCAACAAATGTATTTATTATATAGCTAATAAATAGTCTAATATAAAATCTGCGTAAAATCTAGAGAATGTTAGCGTTCAATATCCTGAGAATTTATTATACCCCCCGCAACAAGTTGTGGGGGGGGGGGGGTATATTGGAATCAGGTTGTCCGTCTGTCTGTCCGTCCGTCCGTCCGTCTGTAGACGCAATGGTTTCCGGACTCTAAAGCATTATCCTTTCCACCTACCGTCACCATATCATACATATGGACTACCCATGGGATGAAGATGTTCCCTATCGATTTTGGGGTCAAAAGGTCAAAGGTCAAGCGCACTGGACATCGAAGTAGCAATATGGTTTCCGGGCTCTAAAGCGTTATCCTTTCCACCTACAGTCACCATATCGTACATATGGACTACCCATGGGATGAAGATGTTCCCTATTGATTTTGGGGTCAAAAGGTCAAAGGTCAAGTGCACTGGACATCGAAGTAGCAATATGGTTTCCGGGCTCTAAAGCGTTATCCTTTCCACCTACAGTCACCATATCATACATATGGACTACCCATGGGATGAAGATGTTCCCTATTGATTTTGGGGTCAAAAGGTCAAAGGTCACGCACACTGGACATCAAAGTAGCAATATGGTTCGGTTTGTCATGCCATTTGTTTTTTACACTCAGAAAAGAGGTAGTTTATACCTATTACCAACACCCTTTGGGAGATTGGGGTAAGCGGGGGGTATTCTTAGTGAGCATTGCTCACAGTACCTCTTGTTGAACACTAACTTTGCATTGCGTAAATTGTATGCGCCCGAAACATTCCGAGTATGAGCGTTCAATATTGAAGTTACTGTAACGACGTAAACAAGCCAAAATGGCAGACGACGGTCCTCCGAATCTGACAGAGCTGGTATTTGATATTTACTTAAGCAAAATGTTTTACTGTACATAAATTATGATATCCCCATTTACAAAATCAGTTAGCTTCATGCATTAATGACGGGTTAAATATTGAACAGTTAAGAAATGCATGCTGTTATTGCACACTGCCAATATTGATGAATTCTCGTCTATTTTGGAGTAGTTTGAGTGAAAAGGGATATAATTTAACAACTAAATACTTTAGCTATATAATAAAAGGGTTATTATACATAACCCCCCCCCCCCCCCCCCCCCCCCGCAACAAGTTGTGGGGGGGGGGGGGGGGGTATACTGGAATCGGGTTGTCCGTCCGTCTGTAGACGCAATGGTTTCCGGACTCTAAAGCATTATCCTTTCCACCTACCGTCACCATATCATACATATGGACTACCCATGGGATGAAGATGTTCCCTATCGATTTTGGGGTCCAAAGGTCAAGCGCACTGGACATCAAAGTAGCAATATGGTTTCCGGGCTCTAAAGCGTTATCCTTTCCACCTACAGTCACCATATCATACATATGGACTACCCATGGGATGAAGATGTTCCCTATTGATTTTGGGGTCAAAAGGTCAAAGGTCAAGCGCACTGGACATCGAAGTAGCAATATGGTTTCCGGGCTCTAAAGCGTTATCCTTTCCACCTACAGTCACCATATCATACATATGGACTACCCATGGGATGAAGATGTTCCCTATTGATTTTGGGGTCCAAAGGTCAAGTGCACTGGACATCGAAGTAGCAATATGGTTCGGTTTGTCATGCCATTTGTTTTTTACACTCAGAAAAGAGGTAGTTTATACCTATTACCAACACCCTTGGGAGATTGGGGTAAGCGGGGGGTATTCTTAGTGAGCATTGCTCACAGTACCTCCTGTTTTTCATTGAACTTATATAGGTGAATATTGGCACTCGTTGGCTGTCAAAATGCACTCGCAAACTCGTGCATTTTCACAGCCAACTCGTGCCAATATTCACCAATATAAGTTCAATAACCCTATAATACAGTAAAACATTTTGTTAAATAAATGAATATGATCTCAAATACCGGCTCTGTCAGATTCCGAAAACCGTCGTCTGCCATTTTGGCTTGTTTACGTCGTTACGGTAACGTCAATATTGAACGCTCATATTCGGGAATGTTTCGGGCGCACACAATTTACGCAATGCAAAGTTAGCATTCAATAAGTTCTCATGATATTGAACGCTAACATTCTCTAGATTTTATGCAGATTTTATAATAGACTATTTATTAGCTACATAATAAAGGTCTAATATTGGAACTCTTTTTTTTCAGTTGTGTCTCTCCCTGGAACACCTCCACAACACCAGGTGCACCCCGTCCTCCCATCACAAGCAGTCTCCCTCCCCGAGCCCCCTAAACTATCCAGAGTCGACACTGCCTCTATAGTCTATGACAGTGGGTTTTTCTTCAAGCCACCATCTTCAAGTCTTATGCAATATGACAAAGTGAAGAAGGTCTTTGAAGAGCAGAATGTAGTTTTGGAAATCCAGCAGCGAGCGAAAGAGGCCATCAAACGACATCTGCTGGCCAGAAGTCGCAGTGAAAGTAAGAAAACACAAAGTTCGGAGGCAGAAAAACATGGGAATAAACAGAGTGGAAAAGAATCGGAGAAAGAGGTTGTTGAGTCTGCAGAAGACATGAAACAGTTGTTGGAAAGTAACTTGGAATCAAAATTTTCTGCAAAGAAAAAGTTTGAAACAATTAGAAAGAAAAATCGAGTAAAACATGAGTTAAAAGAGAAACACAGAATGAAAGAGAAGGAAAAACATTTTGGAGAAAGGCATAGAGTGAAAGGAAAACACCATGACAGTATGCAGAAAGATGGTGCGATCAAGCAGAAAGATGGTGTGATCAAGCAGAAAGATGATGCGATCAAGCAGAAAGATGATGCAACTAAACTGAAAGATGGTGCTACCAAGCAGAAAGATGATGCGATCAAGCAGAAAGATGGTGTGACAGAATCTTTACTGAAGCTCAAAATCCCCATACCAGAGGCATTTAAACTGGACAGCTTAGAAGACATTGCACGCATGAGAAAAATCACGGAGGAAGAAATCAAGAAGGAAAGTGAAAGACAACATATGGATGATCTTGAGTTAGAGGAAGATGTGGTTGAAGAGGTTACCAAAAAGAGCAAGAAAAGACCTAAAGAAAGGGATAGTGTGGATGAAGAGAGTGACCTAACAGATTCGGATGAAGCCCTGTCAAAAAAAGCAAAAATTGACACTGCTAGTGACATGAAAGATTTCTTGAATTTCTCATTAGAGGAGAACAATTCGTCTTCAGAATTAACACCTCTAAGGACTGAGTTGATACCAAAAAGGAAACTGGAAAAGAAGAGAAGAAGTGAAGGAAAGTTGGAAGGCGATAAGCAATCCCAAACTGAATTTTATAACATTTGTGATGAAATACATGTAGGTGGTGTTGTTGGGGAGATTCCAAAAGCTGATAATGTAGGGGATGGTGAAAGATCTACTAAAACAGTGAAAACACACAGATCTTCATTGAATGCCGAGTGTGATAGTGATAAAAGAAACTCTGGATTAAAAGTGGGTGGAAGTGGAATGGATAAAAAGCTGTCTGATAAAGCAAAAGGATCTCAGTTCCGGAAAAATACTCCAACTACTGATGCCGTACCCAAGGACAAAAAATCTATTATTTCAGAGTCTGAAAAAATGGAGACAGAGATCTCGGATCAGTCAGGAAGATGGGATAATCCGATGAAAAAGAAGAAGAGGCAGGACAGCGAATCTGATGGTGAAAGAAAAATTGAAAACCAGAAAGGCAAGATAATTATAATAAAGGAGATCAGGATGATTCGAGTGAATTCCGATGGGAGTGAAATCAAGTCACCTGATAAGGAAGTAGATAGCAGAGGGCTGCTGTTGGAGAGTCCTGTGAGTCCGGTGCAAGTTCCGCTGGAGGAGATACCCGAGACGGTGGAAATTAAATTGGAGGATCAGGAAGAAAAAGTAAAGGAGGAGTTCCACAAGAATGAGAAAGGAAGTAGCAAAAGAAAAGAAAAAGACGTTAGAAAAGCAGATGTGTATTCCAAAAGAAAGGAGAGGGATGAAAGAAGAGATGACGATGTAAAGAAAAAAACAAAGGATGAGTGTAAAGAAAAAACTAAAAGGAAAGATGAAGGCAAAGTGAAAGAGAGAACATCAGAATCGAAAGGGAAAGGAAAGTCGGTGGATTGTAGAAAACACTTGGTTTATTACAGTGATACGGAGAGTGAAAGTTCACGCAGTCAGTCTTCATCACGTAGAAGTAGGCGATCAGAAACTCCAAAGTCGGATGATGACCTGGACTCGGTACCACGATACACAAAGATTTATCCAGACTTCAAACCAGGCAGAAATCCATCGCTGTTGCCAAAAGCAGCCACCAGCAGCAGTCAGAGCCGTTTAGAGCGGGAACGCAAACCCGGGGACCAGAGAAGAGGCCTTCATCACAAAGCCAAGCATCGGCATGACAGCAAAACATTTTCTTACAAGAGTGGGTAAGTGAAAATAAATGGTTGAAAAAAAACAAGATTTTGGTCTATCAAAATTCTGGTCAAAATTTGTTCATCATCTCTCTCTTTCTGTCATAATTGATAACCTTTTCTCCCATTCAATTTCTTCTCCAAGAACCATTTTTTGAAATGAAGGGGCGTGCCTTCAACTAAAGGGAGATAATAAGGAATGAGTAGAAATAGGAAAGGAAACAAAAGTTTTAATAGATAGTGAAGATTTAAGTTTGTCAAAACCATGGCATCAGAATAATAATTGAAGTTTAAAGTTTTGCATGAGATATAAAGAAAAATGTAAAATTCTTTTGAAATACATGGATGTCAAGATTTCAAATAGGATTGTGGGATTTTTTAAAAATATCTCCTCCTTAAGAAGTACAGGACTAGAATTTGTCATATCAACAATGCTAGTGTTTACATGTAGTGATGCAAGCAAGTTAGATAAAACCAATACTGTCAATGTAGATTCACAGGATATATGTACAGTAGTGGCATTGTCGTGTAGATTTATAGGATGTAAGTATTGGCATTGTGGTGTAGATTTATAGGATATAAGTATTGACATTGTGGTGTAGATTTATAGGATATAAGTATTGACATTGTCGTGTAGATTTATAGGATGTAAATATTGGCATTGTCATGTAGATTTATAGGATGTAAGTATTGGCATTGTGGTGTAAATTTATAGGATATAAGTATTGGCATTGTTGTGTAGATTTTTAGGATATAAGTATTGGCATTGTCGTGTAGATTCACAGGATGTAAGTATTGGCATTGTCGTGTAGATTTTTAGGATGTAAGTATTGGCATTGTCGTGTAGATTTATAGGATATAAGTATTGGCATTGTCGTGTAGATTCACAGGATGTAAGTATTGGCATTGTGGTGTAGATTTATAGGATGTAAGTATTGGCATTGTCGTGTAGATTTATAGGATGTAAGTATTGGCATTGTCGTGTAGATTTATAGGATATAAGTATTGGCATTGTCGTGTAGATTCACAGGATGTAAGTATTGGCATTGTCGACTTGTGTAGATTCAAGACCTTTTTGGGTCTTCATTTCAAGAGACTGGGCTTTTCTAATAGGGGAAAAAGAGCAACATTTGCTTGAAATTGGGGGAATTGGGAAAAACTGAAATCAGTGCAGTCTACGCAAAAGTCTATAATTTTTACAGGACAAACAGTCTGGTGAAAATACAAATTTTACCAGATCAAGCAAGTTTTCACCAGATTGAGCTTTTTTTCAATAAAATTAAATCTATGGAATATCAAGCAATTGCAAGAAATTCAAAAAAATTATCAAATAAAATTAAAACAATTATGTAGTGTATAATGTGATGAATTGCACAGAAGGAATTTAGCAATTTAGGGCTGTGTGTTGCACAGAAAATGTCAGTACTATTCGATTGATTACAAATTCTGGATTTTGGATTGATTCGGATTTTATAGTCACCAAAAAAACCCAAAAACAAATGTGGCATCTGAGTGATATGCAAAACATGGAATTTTATGCAACTGAGATTTAAATCACTACTGTGTTAGAAATTAGCATTTTCACCACTCAGATACCAAAAGAATTTATATGGTCTGCCAGATCATTGCAGTTTATCTTTACATGACATGTAACATTTTTCTGTCAGTGCTGGGGTGAAATTAACATTGTTACGATTGTAGATAATGACACAGATTAGGAAACCATATCTTGTTATCATAGGGGAAACATTCAGATTCACGCAAATTTATGAGGTTTCAAATTCTTTTAATTTCAAAATTTGAAAGGCAGTGAGAAGGGATAAAATGACAACTGGTGCTTAGTTTTTCATCGGACACTCGATCCTGAATCTTGATTTTTCTACCGACCTGACCCAAATTTTACCAGAAAAAAACCCCCATGGTTCGGTGACTTTCACATAGACTGTCAGTGCATTAAAGTATAATAGGACTCCTCTGACTTTTAATTTGGTTAAAGCTTGCTTCATTTAGATAAGCAGAGCCCCCCCCCCCCCCCCCCCCCAAAGGAAAAATTTGAAGCAAACATTGTAATCTGTAGGCCTGTGAAGTAGATTTATGAACAATAAGGTTACCCTACTTTGATTTGATTTCCTTGTTTGGGAATTTTAAAGCAAAAATTGGGGAAAATACCTGCTTTTTAGCATTGGGAATGGGGCTTTATTACAGACCCTTAAAAAATCCCTGAGATTAAAAATGTAGCTAAATGATGATATATAAGATTATCCCAAGACACTGTATATTATTAGTTGCTCAGGAGGGCGTTGTGGCCAATGAGCCTGTTGTTAATATTCATATTCTGCAATAACATCATACCTTCATTGAAATCATTGACTTTTCCGTTTAATGGTATGTATTTTCATTGTGTGTGTTTAATCATGTGTAACTTCATCACAGCATATATACTGTATGTACAGCTTTTCATAATTTAGTGATTGCTTTTCATCCATGACATGTTAATTTGTCTTCACTAACATCAGAAAAGCTGGTGTAAGCAAACTGACTGGTGTTCAAGTCAAGACCAAAGTCAAATCTCTTGTTCAAAGTAGAAAGGAGTTTAAGGCTCAGCAAGGTGGTATATTGTTCGGTTACTTGTTCGTTAACGACCAGTTAGGTAACAGACACAGTTAAATGCACAGCGTCTCATGGCATGTATGCAACATGTATGTTAAAACAGAATTTTCATTTGATAAGTAATCCCATGTTGAAATTATATGCCTCTTTTGTTAAATGGCTAGGGCATATAGTGTTGCCCCTTTTCACCCCTCTATCATAATTTTGTTTTCTGGATTTCTTTGCCACTCTGCTGCAGATGTTCAGTTAATATTTAGTGTACAGGGCAACTTTCAGCAACATGCCCGAGTGACCATCAGCAACATGCCGAGCAACTTTCAGCAACATGCCCGAGTGACCAATTAGCAGAGTGGATGATCCTTAGACTTTGAAATTTTCTTGACCTTAATACTTTTCTAAAATGTTGTCCTTATGCTTATGGATATATGTAAGTCTTTGACAAAATGGTCACTTCAAAGTTTGGGAAACTGTATAATTATTTGAGCCAGTTGCATACTAAATGCCTTGGGATACTGTGCTATTGGTTTTTATTCTAACTGCATGTAGTTCCATATTTCAGCGTTGATGTTCTTATCTTAATAATTTTTCTTCAGGTTATACTTACATTAATTATGCATGTGAAGTTGTAATGGGGCAGGTTCAGACAAGCCTGTATTTGTTGGTTTTGTCTGATATCTTTTAAGAGACTTGAAACTGCTGTGCACTGGGTGCGAAAAAAATGTCACAACCACTTATCTAAGTTAATGAGTAAGATATAAATACCACTCCTCCCTATAACGGTTTTACATGTCCCATATTTCTGTTCTTTAATCAAACAACAAGAGTACAATTTGAAGTAGAAGTCAATTTTACTTGTCACAGGGGACATTATGACATTCTCTTGTTCTGAGCCGATTTAATCTCGCCCGGGACGAGTGGTCGATTACTCCGATTTGATATCGCCCGGGACGAGTGGTCAAGTACTTTGATTTAATCTCGCCTGAGACGAGTGGTTGAGTACTTCGATTTAATCTCGCCTGAGACGAGTGGTCGAGTACTTCGATTTAATCTCGCCTGAGACGAGTGGTCGAGTACTTCGATTTAATCTCGCCCGGGACGAGTGGTCGAGTACTTCGATTTAATCTCGCCTGAGACGAGTGGTCGAGTACTTCGATTTAATCTCGCCTGAGACGAGTGGTCGAGTACTTCGATTTAATCTCGCCCGGGACGAGTGGTCGAGTACTTCGATTTAATCTCGCCCGAGACGAGTGGTCGAGTACTTCGATTTAATCTCGCCTGAGACGAGTGGTCGAGTACTTCGATTTAATCTCGCCTGAGACGAGTGGTCGAGTACTTCGATTTAATCTCGCCCGGGACGAGTGGTCGAGTACTTCGATTTAATCTCGCCTGAGACGAGTGGTTGAGTACTTCGATTTAATCTCGCCTGAGACGAGTGGTCGAGTACTTCGATTTAATCTCGCCTGAGACGAGTGGTCGAGTACTTCAATTTAATCTCGCCTGAGACGAGTGGTCGAGTACTTCGATTTAATCTCGCCTGAGACGAGTGGTCGAGTACTTTTTTCGCACCCTGTGTGTAACTTCTTGTCATTGAAATGTAATGTCAGTATAATAAAACCATTGTTACATTTTCAACATGTGTGATAGATGTATGTATTTTTCATCATGATGCACATTGAGTTGTATCATTATTATTCTACATTATCATGTCAGAGCTTGACTGTTTTATTTAATTCCATTTTAAAGTCTCATTTGAGAATTTCAAATCATAATCATCCTAAATTGTTTACAAATTTTGATAAAAAACATTTTGCAAATTTTATTAATGTATTTTTTTCATTGCAGCTATCATAGAAGGCATCATAACAAGCTCTAATATTCCGCTGAAGAAAATTCCAAAGATTCAGAAGCAGACGACCAATTCTACCTCCGCCCCTCGACATAAATCATCGTCATTGCATTCATCAGGAGATTCAAAGGAAGGGTTTCCTGAACAACTGAGAAAACCCAGTCCTCAGAGAGAATCAAACATAGGGTTTCCCGAACAACCAAGAAAACCCAGTCCTCAGAGAGAATCAAACATAGGGTTTCCTGAACAACCGAGAAAACCCAGTCCTCAGAGAGAATTTAACGAAGGGCTTCCTGTAAGATTACAACTGAGTAAACCCAGTCCTCAGAGAGAATCAAACGTAGGGTTTCCTGAACAACTGAGAAAACCCAGTCCTCAGAGAGAATCAAATGTAGGGTTTCCTGAACAACCGAGAAAACCCAGTCCTCAGAGAGAATTTAACGAAGGGCTTCCTGTAAGATTACAACTGAGTAAACCCAGTCCTCAGAGAGAGTCAAACGTAGGGTTTCCTGAACAACTGAGAAAACCCAGTCCTCAGAGAGAATCAAATGTAGGGTTTCCTGAACAACCGAGAAAACCCAGTCCTCAGAGAGAATTTAACGAAGGGCTTCCTGTAAGATTAGAACTGAGTAAACCCAGTTCTCAGAGAGAAAGAGGGAGGGAAGAAAGCAGGCACACACAGACCATTAAACATTGTACTGAATCTCGGGTGCATCCACTGGATATTGATGGTGAGGAGCTCGTTGAATGTGCAGACCCTCGTAATGTAAAGCTGGACAAACCAAGTTATTTGCAGGTGTGTGAATCAACTCCGATTAAAGATGCACAGAATCAACAGGATAAAAGTGATGATCATTCAAAAGTACAGCCAGATGTCCCCAAAAAGGCCTCGTCAAAAGCACAACCAGATATTCCCAAGGTGACCTCGTCAAAAGCACAGCCAGATGTCCCCAAAAAGGCCTCTTCAAAAGCACATCCAGATATCGTCAAGGAGGCCTCGTCAAAAGCACTACCAGATGTCCCCAAGGTGGCCTCGGCAAAAGCACAACCAGATGTCCCCAAGGAGGCCTGGTCAAAAACACAGCCAGATGTCCCCAAGGAGGCCTGGTCTAAAACACAGCCAGATGTCCCCAAGGAGGCCTGGTCAAAAACACAGCCAGATGTCCCTAAGGAGGCCTGGTCTAAAACACAGCCAGATATCCCTAAGGAGGCCGCGTCAAAAGCACAGCCAGATATCCCTAGGGAGGCCTTGTCAGAGGCACAGCCAGATATCCCCAAGGAGGCCCTGTCAAAAGCACAACCAGATATCCCTAAGGAAGCCTTGTCAAAAGCACAACTAGATGTCCATAAGGAGGCCATGTCAAAAGCACAGCCAGATATCCATAGGGAGGCCTTGTCGAAAGCACAGCCAGATATCCCTAAGGAGGCCCTGTCAAAAACACAACTAGATGTACCCCAAAAGGCCTCGTCAAAAGCACAACCAGATGTCCATAAGGAGGCCACGTCAAAAGCACAGCCAGATATCCATAGGGAGGCCTTGTCGAAAGCACAGCCAGATATCTCTAAGGAGGCCCTGTCAAAAGCACAACTAGATGTACCCCAAAAGGCCTCATCAAAAGCACAACCAGATATCCCTAAGGAGGCCTCATCATTTGGAGGAAAGGTGACAGTTCTCTCTGAAATCCCAGTAGAGAATATACTGGTAGCTGGTAGTGAATCTGACTTGTCAAATTTTGTCATGGCTACTGATGATAAAACGGTAGCAGCCAGTAGAAGTAGCAGCTCAGAAAGATCCACAGAGACTGTTAATGAAGTACTGATGAGTTCAGTAAAGAGAGAAAAAGAAACAACGTTGGAATCTCAGAAGCATATCACTGAAGAACAACCTCCACCAATAGGAAAGAAAAATCTCCCTAATGCTGTTATTAAAACACCGAGTATGTCTTCCAAGACGTCAACCGTTAAAAAATTGTCCACTAAGATCAATGATGACTTATACAGTGTTATAAGCAGTTTTATTTCAAAACAGAAAGGAAATGCATGTGGCAGATTAGATAAAAAGTATCCAAATTATGTAAAAGAGAAACAGAAAATTTCAGTTTATAATGCATTGCAACGAATAACACAGAAAGATGCGATAAATGATGAAGAAAATGCAAGTAATCGTGATCAAAATACGGCCATAATGGATGATTTTGTCGATCTCGAGAATGGTAGAGATTTACGTCAGGTGGAAGAAACTCTGACGTCAAGAACGGTAGAAAATGACATCTCACATAAAACAGATTTCTCATTAACAACTGTTGAAAATGACATTTCATGTAAAACAGATTTTTCATTAACAACTGTTGAAAATGGCATTTCACGTAAAACAGATTTTTCATCAACAGCTGTTGAAAATGACATTTCACATAAAACAGATTTTTCATCAACAGCTGTTGAAAATGACATTTCACGTAAAACAGATTTTTCATCAACAGCTGTTGAAAATGACATTTCACGTAAAACAGATTTTTCATCAACGGCTGTTGAAAATGATATTTTAAGTGAAACAGATTCTTCAATGGAAACTCATTCTCTTCAAGTGGAGAAATCTGCAAGTGCACAAGCATCTGATAGTACAGACTATATGGAGGATGAGAATTCCTTCAGTGCAGTATCACCAAACGCTCCCTGTACAAAACTGAGAGAGGAAGACTCCCATACAAAGGAAAAGGAGAAAATCGAGGAGCTTAAATCACCACAATTGGCCATGTTAAGAAGGTGCCATAACAAATTCTGTGACACTTTTCTTCTCGGAAAATCTACTGGTCAGTGGAATGATGAGCTCCGGACTGGAATCGAGGATGAATTTGAACCGGATTCAGACAGAGTGGTTCAGGCTCTAACTAACAAACTGGATCTGAAGATAACTGTAGCCAATGATATGTCTGTATTCGCCAAGTTCAGCTGGATTTCCAAAGAACAACTCATCAGAGATTGCATTCACGGGTAAGGGATGTTAAAGATGATGAATATTAATGATAATTAAGGAACATTCTCAAATTTTGTTTAGTTGATTTTAGGAGTGTTGTTTGCACACTAAGTGCCTGATATCATTATGGATGTATCAATATTTTTATAAGTGTAAAACTGTCTGATGAATTTTTGTGTGTGACAGAGTTCAGAATTACATGTAATTTTACTGTCTACTCAAGAATAGAATGGCTCTGACAAACCAAATGAAATTCAGGAGACTGACCTTAATTGTTCATTATATGCAGAGTTCAGTATAACAGGCTGAACTGTAGAGATAATGTTACTGGAGATTTAATATTACTTCAATATAACAGATAGTTCAATATAAGCAACTTCAATATAAGTGTGGTAGACGGTAATATGTTAATTTTCTCGTTTGACAGAAAAACTAGGGATCCAATGAGTTCATCGGATGTGTCCTTGGTGGTATCTGTAAACAATGTGATTCACAAGATTTCTCCGCAGAAAGTGCACCAGAGAACCGTATCAGTTGACGAGGAGTCAGAAGACAGCGGCTCAGTAGATCATCAGATGGAGAACGGTGAAGATTTGTCTCCTGACGAGTACATGTATAGCCTGGAAGAGGAACCGTTTCCGTTGGAAAAGTCCCCAAATATATCAAACCTCGAAGGGGAGGCGGACAGTTCTCCTTTGAAACAAATGCAGAATGTGAAAGATTCAGAAAATTTGAAGTCAGTTCTTCCAGAAGTAGAAAGACTTGTGAATTTGGTGAAAGTTCAGCTTGAAGACAGTAATGATGAAACTTCTGTTAGCTCACTGTCGTCTTCTCAAAATTCATTTAAATCTTTGTCGGCATCTCAAAACTCGCACGATATGTTTGAAAAGGCTCTCTCTGCACAGCTGAACTCCATCTCTCAAGGGCTGGACTTGCTTATCCAGAGTAACAGTAATCCGCTGAGTTTCATCACTCCCGACGAAGGAAAAGAATTAAATAACATCATAGATATCACAATGAAGAGTCTCCAAGCAACAATGCACGACCAAAATACAGATTCTGGGAATAAAGAAAATTCCGAGAGCGAAGCAGCTGAAGAAAATTTGGGAAATCAGGAAGGGCAAGTCCCAGTGAAGCTGATGCCTGATTTTGATTCTGTCATGAAAACTGAATTCACTGCATCCCAAGATCAACCTGCAGAAGAGCCATCATATAATGGAGATTCTGCTGCTTCAAAAACTGTAGCAGGTTGTGAAACTGATGCAATTGCATTCTGGTCCAACATTTTAGGTTTTTGTACACAAGAAGTAAAAACTCTTCCTTTATTTATAAACAGCCCCAAGGAAAAAGACGAACGGAGTAAAATTTCTCCAAATAATGAATTCCATGAAAACGGCAGTATAATGGTAGATAATCTTGATGAAAATGAAGTGAACCGACGCTTGGAAACAGAAAGTTGTGAATTGGACAATGAAGATTACGACAGTGAACAGATCCTGAAAATGTCTGCTTCAGAACAAGATGGAGTGGACGGTGAGGAACCAGCTGCATCTGTAACTGCACAGGAAAATGCCATGGAAACTGGTCAAGATCGTAAAGTTTTTATTTCACCTATCAGATTTCCAAAACCAGCTGGTTTTCTCTTTGGTCAGATTGAAAAGGAAAATAAAGAAAACGAAAGTGGGTTGGCAGGAAGCGTTAAAGATATTCTAGATGATGACAATACCAAGGTTTCATCTGTCGCAGAGAAGAGAACCAAGATCAAACGAGTGGGAGATGCTACAACTGAAGGTCCCGAAATAAAGGTTGAACCTACTAGTGAAGAATGCAATAGAGAATTCAAAATTGTAAAGCAGTTGACTAGAAATGTTGAAAAAGAAAAGACGCAACCTTTAAATCTTGCTGGGACAAATACTGAAAGCTATGTGAAGGGGGAGATGTCGCCCCCTCGTGCCTCCAAGCCAACAAAAATTGTATCACAGCAGGAAAAAACCCTGACTGTCTTACTGCCTGAAACCAAGCAAAAGGTCACTTCACAGAGACTTTCCCCAACATTATCGGCCATGACAGATAAAAAAGGAAGTGGAAATTCTCCACTCATGAATAATGAAATGGAGAAGGAAGGAAATATTAAAACAGGGACTATTCAGCCAAGTACAACTAAAAGCAGGCAAGAAAATGTGTTTTCAAGACTCTCTCCACTGGTAATGGAAGATGTGAAGGTAGAAAGAGAGGTTTCTCCTGTTGATGATGATGTCAGAATCATTCAACTCAGCGACCCGATCAGGGATACCAGGATTGGTGAATCTGTTACTGCGGAGATGCCTGCGGGCAGTGGAGAGAAACAAACGAAATATGATGATGTGGTCATCATAATCAACAATGAGAGGCCAAAGTCAAATCAGTCAAAGGCAAAGTCACCAAAAGTACAAGTATACAGACCACCTCCATCATCTGCAAATGCTGAACCCCTCTCACAGGTATGAAGAGAGACATGTTTATACGCCCGTCATAGACAGGCCTTATTATGATATGATGTGGTGGATCTCTGCATTTGTCCGGTTGTTTGTTAGCATCTTATGGGTGAAGTAACAGTAGACTATAATCATTGAAATTGCTACACCTGTTAATCAATGAATAGTGGGAGAACGGCTTAAGTAGCCTATTGTTTTTTCAAGGTCAAGGTCGCAATTTTTAGAGAGTAGGTGGTTTTCTAGTCAATAAACAAAATAGAAACAGTACCAATACAGCTAAAACTTGACGCAAGTTACCTCATCATAGACTTGTGTAATGGTAAGGTTTCTGTGTGCGTCTCTGTTCATCCATTAGCACCTTGTAGGAAGGCTATAAATAGTACTGAAAGGCGAGGGTAATCAAACCGGGTACACTATTTCTCCATTGTGAGAGGAAAATGCCCGTTATTTCTCAAGTTCTTTGGTGAAGGTCATATGACGGCCATGGTGACGTCTCCATATGAGGGAAAAATTCTCGAGAGGGACCTTTAACAATATTTAATCAATCAAGGGTGGGAATCGTGAAGGAAAACTACTAATAAGGCTAGGATCCCTAATCTTGTTCCCCATGGTGTTCATGCCAAGTATATTTTGAAAATTAATGTTTCTTATCAAGTTCTGCTTCTTAGAGCGAGATCTTTCTTAAATTTGAAATTTCACAACGCTATTTTAGAACTAATGTTTTATTGATGCTGATATTGTCTGAGCGAAAGTGCTGAATGAACACTTGTCAGAGCAATTTTTTTTAGACAAGTGAAAAGTTTATTTGGATTATGTTATGTCTTTCTTTGAATACTACATGAGCATAAAATGCAACATAGTGAACATTTACAATTCATGTTGATTTTTTTTAAAGGTTGGTCCAATAAGAAACAAACAGAAGACCAAAAGGGAGGAGCGGCAGTTCCACCCATACAGGAAAGAAAAGAAAGCCAAAAGCAATTCTTGGTCCTTTGACATCAACTACAAGTTTGTATAGGACAACTTTTTTATGCAAACTAAAACCAGGTGACTGGGGCTTCCTAGAATAGTTCAACATGCTCAAAATTGTGTTCAAATCACATCTTTCACACTGTGAGGTGTAGTACTTTCAAGCTTGGTCAGTTGATGCTTGCACTTTGTGAGGCCTAGGACCATCTGACTTGGTCAGTAGATGAGTGTTGAGGGAAAGGTGTGTCGTGAACCAAATATAGCTTACCGGGGCCTCCTTCTGGAATTTTATGGCTATTCATGCTCAAATCATATCATGCATACTGTAAAGCATAGGTCTATCAATCTTCATTTGATGCATCTTGGAGGGGGGGGGGGGGGGGGGGGGTGAACCAAAAATAGGTCACTATGGCCTCATTTTGAAGTATTATTACATGTACAAATTTTGTCTAGATCTTATCTCTCACTGTGTGGCCTGGCCACAGTAGGATTATTAAACTTGGTCAGTTGATGCATTTTAGGGGGAAAGGGGTGTCACAACTAAGAAGTAGGTCACTGTTACCTCATTTTGGAATTTGCAATTGACAGCATTGTAGCTTGTGACTCCAAACATGCAAAAATAAACATGTTCAAGTTGTTGTGGACGGGTGCAACATGTACCTTACTCTTAGTGTTGTACTTTGTCATATTTCTAGCAATGATACATGTATTTTTGGACTGAATATCTACTGCATTTAAAAGTGTAATGTATTTGTATTCATAAACCCCTCTTATTTTTTCTTCTTTGAACAGTTCTCTAAGAGATTTAATGCATGATTTGACTGTCTGCTCATACAAAAGTCAGCAGCACAAGAAAAAGCACTGTAGGACAAACTCGAGATTTGCCAACTACACTTTCACCAGATCAAAAGTTCCTGACTCTTTGCCTGGGGGGTAGGTGTATGAAGATTGTCATTCACAATATATACAGTATGATGTCATCATAGTGGCTACATATTCGTAAACAAACTTAACATGTACTTTTAATCAATGTTAATGATTATTTAGAGCCATGTATGATTGAAATTTTTAGTTGTGTATCATTATGATGCTGGATTTTCTTATGCTTGTATATCTTTAGGATTAGCAATGCAGATGAGGAGGAGATTGACGAGGAATTCAATGAGAATGCTATCCCGGACTTTGAGGAGAGGAAAAAGAAGGCTGATATGGTGGACGAACTGACTTTGGCGGAGCAAGAAGACGAAGATTATGCAACAGAGAGAGACGTGTATGTTATGGAGGAACCGGTGAGCTGACCTTGATTTCTGCTGACAAGAAATTCGTGTAGAGTGTAATGTTGTTTAAAGGGAAAGGCAACCCTAACCACATTGTTGCTTTTATGAATAAAGTATTACTTACTGATGCCGTAAATGACAGTCTTTAACAACAAAGGTCCTTGCTTAACAATTAAATCAATATTAATCTATCATATATTTTGAATTGCCCACCACTAAGAGAGCGGCCATTGAAATTTAATTTATGACGTCACACCATCAGTTCCGGTTTATTTCATCTGCAACACTGTAAACATGACAAATCACGAACAGTTAAGTTTGGAGCTGTATAGATTTGAGCCCATTCTTTTGAAGAAATTAAGAAAAGACGTTCAATGGAGTCACAGACCAGACAGACGGTACACGTTTCTTCATACAAATGTCTCAAACCTCAACTTGTCATTACGCAAATAATGAATCCACAGTTTACATAGTATTTTCTTTTCAGATGACTTGGTTGGGTCAGGAATTTCGAGAAAAAAACCAACCCAATTTTTTTCACATCTCCCCTTCGCATTAGTGTAATTAACTGCTTGACAGGAAGGCATTAACCTATTTAAAATGCATTCATAAAATTTACCACATGCCTATCTTTGATGATCTTAGAATCTCCTCAAAACCGGAACAGATGGTCTGATGTAAGAATTATTGATTTTTATGGTCTTTGAATACAAAAGAGTTCCACATCATGGCAGCCTCTATAGATAGTGGGAATTTCAATTTTTAACATTTTCAAATTTGTACTGAAGCTTATCTAGGCCGTATATCAACAGAGTAGTATGCAAAATCTTGATCATATAATTAATCCTATCATTTTTCATGTAAAAAATTTTTGGGGTTGCCTTTCCCTTTAATATAACATTGTCATGGAATTCCTATGTATCAATTATTGAAGTATCCCAATCTTCAATTAAATATTATTAATCACATCTACATTCAAACCATTAAAAAGCAAAATATGTTTCAGAAACGTGTATGCCCCCATGGTACAAAATTGAAAAAGGTTATATACATGTATCATTTAATTCGTAGTCTTCCACTCAGTTTTCATAAAAAAATCAGCATGAGAAAAGCGTAAATATTACCCCTCCCCTTTTTGGGGGTAATCTTTAAATCAGCTTTTTCTATTTGATTGAAAAATTAGGTCTGTGTTTGGATAGTCCTAGTCATTTTGGTAGTAACGCAGAGATTAACATTATCTCATGTTTTGTAGACTGTTCTTCTTATACCAAATTTGAAAATGAAGATGGAATTTGTATGTTGGACTGAGTGTTGATTAGTATACCATATGTTTTTTGGCTAATATCTAGACATATCTAACTGATAAAAAGTCCAAAGAACTCTTCGTTTGATAAATCACAATCGCTTGTTGTAGGTGACCCATTAAGGGGAACAAGTCAAGGTGTTTTTTTTCCCACATGGATTTTGATTTTGGTTTCTATAAAGACCTTGATTGTGTGTATATGTAGGAACAACCTAAGGAAACGGACAGTGTAAAGACAGAAGAACCTGCTAAGAATGTGATCCCGAGAATGTTGGCTGCACTTCCTGTTAGAACCACGACCTTGTCGTCTCACATCCTTGGTAATTGTTGCAGATCTATTTCAATGATTTGATGGCAGATGTACATATACAAACAATTGTCGATAACTAAGTAAAGAATGAATTTGCAAAGGTACCTCAAATATGGAAATTGAGTAAATCCATTATTTTATTGATAGAATCTTAATTTACTGAATACTGTAATGATTTCGTCAATTTGTTTGTAAAATCTTAATTTACTGAATAATGTAATGATTTCATCAATTTATTGATAGAATGTTAATTTACTGAATCACTGTAATGATTTCATTAATTTATTGATAGAATCTAAATTTACTGAATCACTAATGATTTCAGTAATTTATCGATAGAATCTTAATTTACTGAATTACTCTAATGATTTCAGTAATTTATTGATAGAATCTTAATTTACTGAATCACTCTAATGATTTCATCAATTTATTGATAGAATCTTAATTTTCTGAATCACTCTAATGATTTCAGTAATTTATTGATAGAATCTTAATTTTCTGAATCACTAATGATTTCATTAATTTATTGATAGAATCTTAATTTTCTGAATCACTGTAATGATTTCAGTAATTTCCCTCATGAAATTCCACATGTACAATAGTTGTGTAAAGTTTAATATTTAAAGAAAATGGATCAGTTCAGTAATGTTTTGTCAGGTCACAAGTTCAGTCATGAAAAAACGGAGATCAAGACTGAGCCAGAATCCAAAGAAGAAAAATCCTCAGATACTCCGGCCAGTGCTTTCAAGGTGGAGGGGTCTACGGGAATCAAGAAGGAAGAACAGATGGAAAGGGCCTCCATAGGGGAGAGCAGTGTGGTTGATGAAGACGAGAAGATGGAAGTTGATGAACCAATCAGAATGGAGAATACAGAACAAGTCAGTAACAATGGTTAGTCTCAGCCTCAACTAACATTTAAAGTGTTTAGCAGTAAATGTGTACGCACCTTAGAGGAATTTATTTTAACACTTTTGGTGGTGAAGCTAGTAGCATTAATTTAATATTATGCTTGCATGTAAATACTGTATGAAAGTCTCAATTCATTTTCAAATATAGAAGATATGCTAAATCAAATAAAGCATCAGATTCGATTGCCTCAAATATTAGATACAAGTGGAAATAGAAATAGTACACACTCTGTATATCATTGAGTTTATTTTGTTACCAATAAATATGCAGTGTAGTATTGAAATAAGATTATGGAAGTACGTGTATATGTGTGTTGTAAGGAAAGTGATATTTTCTTAATAATTTTCAGATGGACTGTCTGTTGTACCAGTGAATTCTGCAATGCCAAAGACTGAAACAGACGCAATCAAGACAGAGAGTAGTGAACCCGAAAAAATGAGAGTGGAGTTTCTGAATTCATCTACAGATAGCCAGAATGGCGATGGAGAAACCGAGATGGAGGGATTTAGTGATTGGATTGTGATTGATGAAGCTCCAGAGGAATTCAGTGTCGCCTCTAGTTGTCACGACAACATAGACTTTGAATCTGCAGACAGTACACAGGGTAGTGGTAGCAGTTCAAGACGTGGTTCTAATGTTCAGCTAGAGTCAATTGTTGTCTGTGATGACAATTCAAATCGGGAATTCAATCCAACCCCTAGTGTTAATGATATCGCTGAGGTTGAAAAAGATAAAGATGTTTATCAGTGGGAATCGGATAACTGTAAAGACATCACAGATGATGTTGAAGAAGATGTTCTCTCCGATTCGGACGTGTTGTTTGATAAATCCTGTAAAAATCAAAGTGTGAGTACCATCTTGGACAGAACTTCACTGGCAGTTCAGGACACGAGTCTTTCAGAAGAGGACGGTACGTCTGATCCTCGGGAGGGGACTACTGGTCAGTTTATACCCGTTGTTCATTTGATGGGTGTGAAGGGAAACACATTCTGGCATGAAAATGAAAGTAGCAAAAGCAATGATAAAGTTTCTAAAAAGGATATGTATACTGACATTGAGGAAAATGAAAATAGTGTATGTGAAAGTAGAAAAACCGCTGATACAGGGAGTCATTCCTGTAGAGAGGAATTCAGAAAATCAGACGACTCAGAAAAAAGTCAGGAAGAAACAAAGATTTGTCAAGAAAATCATCTACCTGATACGGAGAATGAGAACAGTGTTGGTGGTGCTGAGGATCATGATGGTTATGGAAGTAGTCTTTCTGAAACTAAAGGATCACTTCAAATGTCAGAAGAGGAGGAAGAAAATGAGGAAAAAGAAGAAACTTCCTCTGTAGATGAGGAAAAAGAAGAAACTTCCTCTGTAGATGAGGAAAAAGAGGTATCAGCATCATCACCTTCACCTGTAATGCCCACTGGTGGACAGAGCAATAGTGTCGGTGATGGAATGCCCATTTCTGTCTATGATGCACACAGTGCTGATGATTTAGAAAAGAAACCTCATTTGGGTTCCAGTGTGGAAGTAACAACGGATCTTGTAAATGATACAGGCGACTATCAAGATGATTCACATCCTTGTTATGATGGAAATATTGCAGATAATGAAGAAAAAAGGTACCTTACTGATGATCCTGATTCAGAGATCATGTCAGTCGAAACCAGCGGAAGCTTGAGTGAAATGAGAGATCCGGATTTTAGTCTGGATGGACTGGTAATGAGAGATCCGGATTCTAGTCTGGATGGACCGGTATCCGAGGATCAGGATTCGAGTCTGTCAGAAGGGGAGGGTACCTCGAGACTTCCAGAGCGAACTATTGAGTGCATCAAAGGGGAGGGTACCTTGAGACTTCCAGAGAAAACTATTGAGTTCATCAAAGGGGAAGGTACCTCGGGACTTTCAGAGCGAATGATTGAGTTCATCAAAGGGGAGGGTACCTCGGGACTTCCAGAGGGAACTATTGAGTTCATCAAAGGAGAGGGTACCTCGAGACTTCCAGAGAGAACGATTGAATTCATCAAAGGGGAGGGTACCTTGGGAATTCAAGAGGGAACGATTGAGTTCATCAAAGGGGAAGGTACCTCGAGACTTACAGAGCGAACTATTGAGTTCATACCTGCCAATCACTCGACAGGTGTAGAAGGAAGTACCTTCTGTGTGGATGGTAAAACCATTGAAAAACTTGATGAAATGGAAGATTTAATCAAAATAGGGGAAGATAAAAATGGAGATGGACTGATTACTGAAATAGAGAGTGCTCTATGTGCAGAAAAATGCAGAGATGACTCGCTTAACAGTATTCACGAAATGCAAAACTTCCCTGATGACATACATTATGAGAATAGAGAGACCGAACGTTCAGACAAATGTAAAGAAATAGCTCTAGGTGAAGATGATACTAAAGAAGCTTCTTCGCAACTGAGAGCAGTTGCTGGAAGTCATCAAAATCCTGCATACCAAATTGAGAACTCTGATTCAAACCCAGCTGCCGAGACTGGGGTGAATGATTTATTGAGTACCTGTATCTCTATCTCGAACGAAGCAGACGCTGATGTCACTGAACATGTTATGAACAGTTCGAACGATGTAAAAGTAGATTTAGTCTCGGTGAGCACCACAGAAAACGGGGAAGGTCTGAGTTTATTAATTGGAGCTTATGAAAACAGTGAAGGTGAAAGTTTTAATTCATCGACAGATTTTCCTCCGGAACAAAACATCTCGCATGACAATGCCAGACAGTTTGGTGACTATCATACTGTAGTGGGTAATGATGATGGTAAGGAAACAGTGAAGTTGATTAATCCCCAGGAGAACAGTTTTAGAGGTGATGTACAGCTTTCTGCTATAAATCAAAGTGATCTAAACCATTCACCTATCAGTGAAATGAACACCGAAGCCATTGACAGAGAGAAGGAGCATGCGGATCACAAGTCCGATGCAGTATTCGCAGATGATAAGAGAAAGGTGGTATACGACGTAGAAAACCCAAGAGACGCGGATGGTGATGGTTCATTTGACACGGAACAGAGATTAGAAGATATTATGTCTGTGATTGGTGAATCTGACATACTGGAGACCTATTCAGGGGTAAGGGTGGAAAAGTTGGGTCAGATGATGTCCAAAATCCCAGACGAGTGTGATTTATGTGATGACCAGCTATGTTTGGCCAAAGTGAAGTGTTTAACAGATGCACTGGACCCACTGGAGGAGGCCATGTTGTCCTCTGGTATTTTGGATGTTAATGACATTCCTATGGGAAATGTGATTGAAATATGCACAGATGAGAACTGTTTGAAATCCACTGATATAATGCAGATGGACAGTGGCAAGATGTCTTGTGAGAAGGAAGAAACTAAGGATTGTCTCTCACTGAAACTCCCAGAAACTGAAGGCACTGGAAAGTATCAAAGGAAATGTCTAGATGTTACAGAAACAAGAGCATGTAAACCTACCACAAACATCTCAGAATGTAAAGCTTTTACAGTTAGTCCTGAAGTCGTGAATCTGACGTCATGTAAAGACTCTCATAGATGTTTAACATTTAATCCTGAAGTCGTGAATCTGACGTCATGTAAAGACTCTCATAGATGTTTAACATTTAATCCTGAAGTCGAGCATGTGCTGGATTACGGAGTTTCTTCTGGTGATGATGCAGATGATGATGCAGATGATTCCTCTTCTACAGAAACTGACTACATTTCTGATTCTTTGGACAGTGACAATGAAACTTCAACCAGAGGAGACGACATGACTAAGTTAGTTGTGTCCGAATATCTACAATCAAATCGAATAAGTTATGTTGTTGACTCACAGAGCAGAATTCAGCACACAATAGAAGAGGTGGAGGATGGGTCTCTTCATAGTAGCCATTCGGAAAATAATAAAGAAACAATTTTGCGTGGAATGTTGGAGAATGCTAATGATATACAATATAATGATATACAATATACACCTCAGACAATTGAAAATCTTGAGAACAATCGAAAGACTGTGACAAGATCTTTAAAAGAAAAAAACCAGAGTGTTGTGAAACCGCTGGTTGCAGAGAATAAAAATTATCCTCATCCGTCGACTGTGAATAGCCCACCTGCTATGTATTCAGTGGCACCATTAAGCCAACAGATGGAGTCCAATATTGCTATATGTAGTCCACAATGCACCATGATACCGTCAGGACAAGTCCCTTTGAATTCATTACCTCAGTTGTATTCACAAACCCAGTTTCAGCCATTTTCCAACAGCACATATTCAGCACTTCCTCTGTTACTCCCATATCTACACTTTCCTGTTGTGCCGCAGATAGGTCCGTTGCTGCCATTGCAGTCACTTTCTATAATGTCTTCATCACATACATTTGAGCTCACAAATGATAAATTTGAAGCTTTCAGAAGAAAGAACAATTTTGGCAGATCTGAGTGCCAATATCTAAGTCCTGTTCACGGAGGGATGCCTGGACCTTGCCGAAATTTGAATATTCCACATTCGCCTACCGGTATTTGTTCTTCTGCAACTCCAATACCAAGGGCTAATCTGGACTACCTTAACAGAAATCTGACACCAGAAAGGCCTGGAAAGAAAACAGATCACGTTAGAACCAGTCCGGCTTTTCTTAGATCGAACAAACAAAGTCCTTTACTGCCCCCCATTTCTTCATTCCGACAGAGGAGAATACCAGACGTTAATTATAATGAGAACATTTTTTCGTTGCACAACTCTTCACCATGGACAAAAAATGTGGCTGTAAGTCAACTAGATCATCAGCAAACGAGATTTCCTCACCAATGCTCAACATTTAACTCGATTGTTTCTACGCATAACCTTTCTAGAGACTCGTTACAGAAGGCTCGTACACCAACTGCTTCTGTTTCTCCATTAGATATGACTGTACAAAGTAAATGTAATTCAGGTTTGCAAAACCTAAATACTACAAAATACAAAGAGGGCCATCAAGAAAAACTCGAGGGCAAAAACTTGACACTTGAAAGGCAAACAGCGTCTGGTGACAAGCAGTTAGAGGGTTTTCACCAAGGTCATGACCTCGTTCAGCAGTGTTCTGTTGCTAGGAGAGATCGGTGTAGTTCAGGGAAAATTCCTGTGGGGCATGTGAAGCCTATGTCTTTCAATGATACAAGTCACAAAGACAATCAAACACACTAGTCAGATAAAAACAGAGTTAGAAAAAGTGTAAGTGCAATTAATTTTCCATTTTGATTTGAAAGATGCTGAATGGATGTATAGTGAGATGTGTGTGATATATATGTACGTTTGGTTTTTTGAAATGACTAGTGAGCTGAAAGTATCCTTTGTATCTGGTTTAATAGTTAACTGCCGTGAGAATAATATGTTCAGATGCCGTGAAAATAATATGTTCAGATGGCGTGAGAATAATATGTTCTGATGCCGTGAGAATAATATGTTCAGATTTATTTTTACTGTGCAAAAAAAAAAAGGGGGGGGGGGGGGACAGAGATGCAGATTAAAAGCTTTTGTATGGTTTTAGTTAAAAGTCACATCTTGCGTATATGTAATTGCAGTTTTGATTTGAAAACGTTTAAATGTGTATGATATGACATCTTCATTTTGTAGTGGATTAGTGTTTGATTGGTTGACTAGTGTGTAGTAATTGGATCTGACTTTTTGTTACTAGTTTTCAAACGTTGGGTCATGTTTTGAATTGCACCCGTACAAACTAACCTGATCAGGGGGTATGGTCTCTTTTAGCTCACCTGAGCAGAAGGCCCGAGTGAACTTTTCAGATCAAATTTTGTTTGTCATCTGGAGCCTGTTCTCCGTAACTTCTCACATTTTCAACGCCTTCTCAAGAACGACTGGACCAATTTCAAGCAAACTAACCACAAAGCAGCCAACCTTGAAGGGGGGGGGGGGATTCAAGTTTATCCTAATGACGGGCCATATCCCATTCCAGGAAAGATGATTAAGAAACGGTCAGTATAATAGGGTAGGGTGTTTGAAAAATATTTTTATTCCAAAACTAAAAAAAAACCCAGAGAAGCATTTAGTTTTGAGACATTTTATCTAAATATTGTTCATACCATGCTCTCCAGGGATCCAATGGATGCCCAGTAGGGGTTCAAAGTTAGACTTGACTTATGTGAAGGAAACTGAAAGTCTTCTGAAAAGCCAAAAAGTAAAATTTTTGTCAAATTCACATACAAGCGTAAGATTAAGGAAATGAATACTAAACAAAATTTACAATTAAAAGTTGAACATTGTTTACATATAGGGGAAAATCTTCTCGATACACTCCCGACCACCAAGTGCCCAGGTGAGCCATGTGTCTTTTGTTAGCTCTACTTTCATTTTACCGTCGCTCCTGTCTTCATGCAGAGATGACGACAGTAATGACCCGTGCAACATTTCCTCTGACATTGACACTAGTACTTACAGATGTATGAATTCTGAACAACAGGGTCGGCAGCAGGTACATGAACAATTTGACAATACTCGTATACATGGGTAATCTGCTAACAATTACCAAGTACTTATAGAAAAAGGAATATTTTTTAAGCTAGAAGAAGATATTTGTCCATGCTGTTCATTTTTCCTGGGAGACAATACACTACATACACGTCCAGATAAATGTGAAAGTAGCATTGCTTCAAAAGTTGGGTATTGCATTTACCACTGATCAAAACTTAAAAGATTTCTTTTGAGGACATGCGTGTCGTTTCTGGCATTTTCTCGAGAAATATTTTAAATCTCAATATAAAGAGGTAGTTTATATTGTAGGCATGTTGCCATATTTTTTTCCATATCGACCAGGGTAGCTCAGTGGTGAGATCACCTAACTAATAATGCAAGGGTTCCGGGTTCAATACCTTTGCAACAGTAATGTCCATTATACAACTTGTTGTAATACATAAGAGTCGAGTTTACATTTTTACTTGCAACAAGGAATTATCAAAATATGCTAACTATAAAACAGACGTGGTCATATACCCCAAGATTTTTTTTGTGTAGAGACAAGAAGAATGCATGTAAATTGCATGTGAAATGTCTCAAAAACTTGGATATTATTGAGAAAAGTCGCATATGTCCTTGGGGGAGGGTTTGCGCAAAGGGAAACCATTGAACCTCATATATTGTTCCCGGGATAAATTTCACATCACTATCGGATATCGTGAATGCTGTAGAAGTACGTGTGATTTTTCTACGTTTTGATCATTGCGTTTTCCAGATATTATATTTTTTGTATGATGTGCATCAAAAGAAAACCATATACAATATGTACGCCGACAGATGTCTTTTTTACTTTCGTAGTGTGGTTGTCACGCGTATGTTGAACAAAAGCATTTTCTTCCCCGCCAATTGTCTCGATAACAAATCACTGAGTCTCGTGAATGCTTCGTCATATCATTGTACTGTGTTCCTAATGTATGGAAAAAGCTCTTTTTATTTTTAATGACAGTATTTATGAATCTGGGTGCACACTGCAATTGCGTTTCGTTTTTGATGGTAGTTGTGGTAATGGCTGTTGGTGCCATGTGACCAGCATACACTGTTTTTATTTTACGTTTGTCTTTCAGCCCACCTATACCCACCCCTGTATGTTGTAGTGCGCCAGATCCACCCCTGTATGTTGTAGTGCGCCAGATCCACCCCTGTATGTTCTAGCGCGCCAGATCCACCCCTGTATGTTGTAGAGCGCCAGATCCACCCCTGTATGTTCTAGTGCGCCAGATCCACCCCTGTACTGTTGCGCATAGGCATAACTGTTGCTGTAATGTTAGTGCTGAAAGCCTGTTGTTTTTTTCTCATCAGGAATACACTATATTTGTTAAAAAGTTTTTTTTTTAGTTTGGCAGTGTTGACGGAATATTGATAAGATTATTTTAATGACACTGAAATAATTGGAGCTCTGTGGTAGATTTGAATGACTTCCAAGTTTTAAAATGCATATTTTGTTTTGTAGATGTGTGTAAAATGTCTTTATTTTTATTTTTAAAAAACTTGCCTTTTGTAAATCAAATATTAATAATTTGATTGCATTTTTTGGTTGACTTCTATGTGAGATACTACGGATGTTGTAACAAGCCTACGTTTCCCCTCATTTTGTTAGTACTGTCATTCCAGATGAAATGTTTGTTTAGGGCAGCTCCTGGCTTGAGCAAGGAAGTAAAAACTCATTGGCAATTTATTTATGTGAAATATCCTTGTTGGAATTATTAAAATTTTGTTTGAAGTTTTTTCCTTTATTTAAGTATGCGAGATCAAATCAGCAAGTGCACTTTTCGAGGGTCTGTATGATAATCGGATTTGTTTGTACTGTGTTGCAGTCCTGGGTTTATACAGCACGTGCTTGGTCCGCAGAGTGGACAGTGATGTAGCCGGGTGGTTGTTGTGTAGTGATCTTGTACGTTTGTGACGTGTGCAGTAAGACTGCTGACGTCTCGACAAGCGGGAACAATTCTTGAATGTGACGTAAAACCACACAAACGAATTATTATGAAATACGAGGCACTACTATTCAATTTTATGTGCATATGAAATCACTTTGTGAAGTTCGAATATAGAAAATTATGTTCCAGTGGTGTTTGGTGCAATTCGTAGTGTACTTGTGTGTATAAGAGCAATATTTATTTTCTATTTATGGGCTAGTAAAATTCCTATGATATTAAGCTTGTAAATCTAGCCAAATTTAGTTTTCGTAAAGACTGATGAAGATGGATATGAAGAAACTGAATCTCGGTACAAAGATCACAAAATAAGCATTCAAGCCCGACTAACACTATTTGATATCAAATTGAATCGTCTTTAATTATTTCCTTTATCTTTTGCTTTTAAGACAAACCACTGAATTAAGCAAAATGCCTTACAAAGTGAATACATCATTACATGAAAGGTGAAGATAACGGTGATCAATCTCGTAACAAGCATTGCAAAATAGATGGTTGGGCAAACATGGACCCCTGGGCACACCAGAGGTGGGATTAGGTGCCTAGGAGGAGTAGGCATCCCATGTCGACCAGTCACACCCGCCTTGAGCCCTATCTTCCGATCAGGTAAACGGAGTTATCAGTGTGCCAAGAACGACCCAGCAATCCGAATCGGTATGAAACACGTTGGACAGCATTTGACCAAATGATGGGTTGTATTGGCGAACTAGATAGTTATAACGACCAAAGAATTTGCGAAATGCCGACTTCAATCGAGACTGTTGAAACTCCAGTATTATCATCTTGTTTGTCAGTAGCTTGCCTCGATTTTAAAACTGACCATACGCAGAACAAGCTCTTGTTGAGAGACATTGTACTACCGTGCACGACTTCATAATACAAAGTGTATACATTATGACATATTGTAGTACCGTGTACTGCTTCACAATACAAAGTGTATACATTATTACATATCGTACTACCGAACATTGCCTCACAATACAAAGTGTGTACATCATTACATATTTGACTACCTTGCTCTACTTTCACAATACACAGTGTATATTTCGTTACGTGTAGTACTACCGTGCGCTGCTTCACATTACGAAAAGAGTACAAGACGTAAAATGTTAAAAGATCTGTTCCGTAAGGAACGTGTGATACGTTATGTCAATATAGTAACATTCACCCTTCAGTACAAACTCTATCGTTTAAACCGGAAGAACGTCAGGTTTCGTGTTGTCCGCCAGGTTCTTCGTGTCGGTTCCTCAACAGGAGTAAGGTAGCAGGGGACAGTTTCGCACTATAGGCCCGGTAAACTTTTTCAAAAAATGGAATTACCCCGTATTTGAAGTGATATTACATGTGTAAAAATGTATACAATAATTTTAGGATGCATGTCAAATGTAGCTGAGTGCTTAGTAAAAATGTTGATATACAACATGTAGGTGTCACCATGATTCCTAGCATATAGATGGGTGCAAATACGAAACTAAGACACGTGGTCCGTTGCTGAAGAAATTCCGGTGAAAACATGCAGGATCTAGCAAAAGGTCTGTAGCTGTGAGGGAAGGTGGATGGCCCCATATGAGAGGTAGATTTTTGAGAAGGGCAGATAGGGTTCTTGATTGTGCACAGTGTCTAAATCCCCATGTTTGGTACTGTGATGGTGTGGGGGTGGTGCGGATTAGCCCAAATGAGGGAAAATCAAAGCAAAAAAGGGGAACCTGCTCAGAGCATGTTTTGTGCACCAGCACCAGTATTTATAGATTACATGTAATTTAGGGTCATAATTTATTAACTACACTAATATGAAATACAAGTATTGACATAAAAGGGAAATATGATTTTTCATTAGTCTGTCATAATCTGACTTTGGTGTATACCCCCTATCCACATGTTTCAAAACCAAAGAAACTGTCCCCTGCCACCTACGATCCGTAGCACATAAAGATTAACTTGTACTCTAAAAGCTTCGGAAGCTATTATGGCCGGCCTTCAGGCCTTAGATTTATCAGGTGGTGGTATGGTATAGACCCCTACTATTATTATTACAGACAAAATTACAGGTTTCTGTGAAGGTACATGCGCACTACTATTTTTTTTGTTTCCTAACTAACATGCTTAATGTATATAAAGGCGATAAATAAAAACTTGTACAGCGTAAATTATTTGATCCCATCCCAGATCATGAGATGAAAGCATTCTTGCCTTCAGTTTTGTGAAATGTCGATTATTTTGATTCTATCTAGGAAAATCGTATACTATTTCATGAAATTTAGAAGGTTATATCCTGTTGCAAGAAAACTTCCTTCATACTTATAGAAATAGCAATTCGTGTCCATGTGCTCTTGGAACAGCTGGTCACGTGATTATTTTCACAGAGTGTTACACAATTACTGCCTTATTACGTTCCCATTTCTGCATGACAATATACATAGAAAACCCACACGCCCCGCACGTGATACTGGCAATAGCTGAGGCGGAATTCAATGCGCAACACGGTTATTTTTTAAGGTGATTATAAACCTGTGGGATAAAACTTCTCAAAGACTGCATTTCACTTCGATAGCAATGGTGGAGTAATACTAAACGTGATGGCGGAATGTACAGCTCAACAACCAGTTCCCTGTAGTGGTTGCAAAAACCCGAGTGCTTATAACTGTAAAACTTGTGGGATGAAAATTTGCGAAGAATGTGTTTCAATTCATTTAAAGATTAAGTCGAAGGTGGGGCATGTACTCGTTGACATTTTGGAAGGCTGCAATGACGATAGCGAGGATTGTAAATGTCGGAGTCACCCGGAGTTTGATTGCCAGGTATTCTGCAAAACTTGTAACTTGCCTCTGTGTTTAATCTGCTCTTCCACAAAACACAAACCACACGATATGGTGGAATTGATAGAAATTAAAAAAGAGATAATCGGAAGTATTGAAACAGAAAATGAAGTTCTGCGAAATCTCAAACCTGTATATCAACAGATTCTGCAGCACACTGAGTCTCGGCTTCTGTTTCTTTCAGTAAATTATCAAAAGCAAAGGGATAATATCCACAAATCTCGTGGAAGGGCAATACTGAAATCAAAAGAAGAAATTGATTATATTGCAATTCAACTTCAAAGACAATTGCGTGATTTGGAATCTGAAGACTTAAAAGGACTTAAACATCAGAGAGAATGCTTTGCAGAGAAACTTGCAAGTATGGAAAAATGCATCGCAGGAAATGAAGACCTAAAAACTTCAAGAAAAATTGACGACCTTGTCACATTCAATCCAACATCCGATATTTTCACAACTTTACCAGAAGTGCATTCACATGGCACACCAGAATTTCATGAGAAAATGTTTGAAAATTTTGAATTGAAGGAGCATTTTGGAGAAATCTCTAACCGAATAATTGTGGAACATTCTGTGTACAAGGTGGACTGTGTTGAAAACATGGAAAATCGTATTAAAAATGTTCTTAAACATCCAAATGTGTTGCATAAATTCAATGTCAAATCATTGTCGTTCAGAGATTTTGAATCTGTGCACATGATGGTGTATTTCAGTCACAACAGAGTGTGGATCGGTGGAAAGAGCAAATATTTGTATCTTGTGGACTTTAATGGAAATCTTCTTGATCAGATTGACATTCCTTGTTCAGGAACTTATTTGACGTTGACACCGAAGGGAAACCTCGTGTTAAGCAACAGCCCGGAGAAAGTAGTCAAAGAAATACTTTGCGACAGACGTTTATCGACATTTATTGCCACTAGTCCTTGGGAACCGAGAGGATTGACCTGCACGACAGCTGGTGAACTGTATGTATGCTTATACAAAAAAGACGACTCAAAGGTCGCAAAACACTCAAACACGGGTGAAAATTTTTTGGAATTTCAGTTCGACAATGAAAACCACCTACTGTACGAGATACCCGACTACATTGCCGTCAACGCCAACAGAGACATTTGCACGACGGATGTGGGTAAATCATCTGTTGTGGTTATCAACGCGAGTGGAGAACTCCGTTTTGCTTACAATGGAAAGATACCTTCCCAAGGAAAACGTGAATTCCTCCCTACTAGTATTGCGACAGATCGATGTGGACGGATATTGATAGGAGACGCCAATAATCCCTTTGTACATGTTATTAGCTCTGAAGGTGAATTCATTCAGTTTGTGTCGCCTAAGAATGGAATACGATGTCCATTTGCTATTTGTGTCGCGGATAATAAATTTCTGATAACCGGACAAAAGGACTCTGGAGATTTACATGTTATGAAGTATCTTAAATGACAATAGAAAAATGTCATTTTTAAGAGTTACTAAATTTGAATCATCATGAAATGACAAAAATGTTTAAAAAAATCTTTTGTTACAAATCAGTATTATTAAATGCATTTCGTAGATTTTGAACTTATATTGATGAATAGTGATCTGATTTGGGTGAAAAAATGCACGAGCTCGCGTTTTCAGTGTTATAGGGGATTTCTTTTTCAGTGTTATAGGGGATTTCTTTTTCAGTGTTATAGGGGATTTCTTCTTCAGTGTTATAGGGGATTTCTTCTTCAGTGTTATAGGGGATTTCTTTTTCAGTGTTATAGGGGATTTCTTTTTCAGTGTTATAGGGGATTTCTTTTTCAGTGTTATAGGGGATTTCTTTTTCAGTGTTATAGGGGATTTCTTGTGCCAGCTTTAGGACAGCTAATGGACAGTAGTTTTCCCTGTTGTTGCTATGAAGAAGGTAAAGAAACTGCCATTTTCTGAATATAACTTGTATCTCGGTTGAGTGATTAGGGTACAACTTTTGGAGATTGGGATGGTGGATGGAGAGTCTCTATCGTGCTCGAGCTGGGCCGGCGAATTTTTTTTTCAAAAATAACGAAAAAAATAAAATAAAGTGGCGAAAATCCCTTTTTGCAATAATTTGTATTTTAAAATCTTTGTGTTTTCCTTTGTCAGCGACACATTTTCGCCTGTTTGTTTATGCAGTCAAAATCTGTTTACTCCGTCAACGCGTGCGACCGGAAATCTCAGGTAATCTATGGCTGCCACAAAGTCGGTGATTATATAATAAAGTACATTGGACAGCTGTGTACCCTGCTGTGGTCAATTGTTTAACATTTAAAATCTTATTCATTATCCACATTAATGTCAATTCTTAACCACAGAACCGACCGGTACTGCAATTAAATTGACCGTATTATTGTGTATAATGTATATATATCAATTGTTTGTTTTTGCAGCCAAGCTCGTTGATTACCAATCTTATTAAAATTAGATGTTAGATCCGCTCACATACTCTTGCGAGTATGTGAGCGGATCTAACATTTAATTTTAATTAGATTGGTTGATTACAAGATTTTGATTTTGATGTGTTTAATTTTAGTTCGAATATTTCATTAATAATGCGGTCGGTCACCATTGATATGGATGTAGCAAATTTGATAAATAATTTTCTTTGAAGTTCGGTACGCAACAGTATAAATATGCTAATCTCATAAGACTATGCACCCCAACACTTAACTTGTAGCTTCTGACCCTAGTCAGTCTAAAATTAAAGAAAAATATCTATGTTTGGCTTTACAGTCAACCCCACCGGCTCAAACATCAGATTCTGTCCAAATTGCAAAATCTACAATACCAAAACGGAAATTTAATAGGGAATGGTTGAGATACGACTCTAAATTGGGCTTGATGTTTTGTGACATCTGCATTTCGGGCAATGTAGACAATGTTTTCACTGAGGGCTGTAGCATCATGAAGTTTATATTTATATGATTTATTATCTGATTTTTGATTTCCACAATAAAATTTAATTATCAAACAAATCAACTTATTATTTCAGAAAGAAGTGTTTAGGTATGGTAGCTGCATATGATTAAGTAATGTAACTGATTCCAAATGCTAAAATCAGTGTAATGAATAAAATAATATGATGGAAATAATTGTATAGCATGAGATTATTTGCGCCGCGCCGCGCCGCACCCCGAAAAAGTGGCGAAATGGAATTTTGGTCCAGTCTATTAGAGACCTTCAATTTCCCAGACCTTAGAATTATTCAGTTAATTTTTGCTGGAAACCAAATTTTTCATGAATCGGCCTAATGTCGAGACACGATACAGTACCCGCAACGTTATTCTTGACATTCCTATCGTGTTGAATCGTGCGTGTATCCTATCGTATCGTGCGTGTATCCTATCCTATCGTGTATCAGGTTTTCCGTTTTCTATCGTGTTTTGCGTTTATCAGGTCTATCGTGTATCGTATTTTGATTGTATCAGGTTTTCCGTTTATCGTGTAGCTTCGGAAACTATCAGAATCGTATATTATATCTAATGAAAAAGTAAGAGACTTTCCGAAAGCTTTATTCGTTTTGTTAAAGAAGGTATTTTTAGGAATCGAGGAAAGACAGTATATTTGAAGGAGAACATAAAGCTGGCGATTTTAACGCAGAAAAAGAGCTATATGTCTGTTCAGATAGGGTGAAAATTTATCGCAATTTCATTCTAAGTAGTCTGGAAAGTAGGCAGTGGTTTGTCGAGCAAACCGAGGACAGTAAAACTGAAAGCTCCTTCATCTGGAGTTCATAAAGATTTCCTTGTCTAGAAACAATTATTTGTAATAAACATTAACAGAGAAATAGGAAGTTCCGATCTGAAAGGAAAAATCATTAAATTACATTGTTTATTACATATATTTTAATAATGGTTCTTTTTCTTCCGATTTTGTTCACCTGTATTCAACTTATATACCAACTACTGAACTTGTGCGCGTTCTTATCTATCTGATTTTGTGTATCACCCGTGTTTTGACAGTAAACATTCTCAGGGACATTGTATTTCACACATTTAGAAGATCAAGTTTTAAAAGAGTGCAAGGGTATAATGCATCTCCCAAAATTCTGCTGAATTGGGCACGATTCAGCTGTCATAATTGTTTTTTTTTATTTGTATATGTACACATATACCAATAGTCGTACGTGTAGATACTGGAAAGAACATGACCCACAATATGCCATTTTTGGCCTACCAAATTTGGAAAAATTAAAGAACACTTTAGAATAAATCTAAGATTATTACCGTCTTCCTTGGAAGACGGTATACAGAGTTGAAGTGTTTTACAGTCTTTGGACTTTGCACTTCCTCTCTTTTTTCATTGGTAGAAAGTGCATGAAGTGAAAATTTTCAATTATTTCATTGGTTGAAATGCTCTTTAAGGCAAGGGAGATAATTTTCTGGTGTTCTAATTTTCGTACGACTTAACAGTTTTTCAAGATTTTCTATCTTAAAAAAATCGACAAAACGAACAAAAGAAAAATGCAATTCATGAAATTGACACATTATTTTTTTTTAAAAGCAACTAATACAAAGCATTTCTATGGTTACTTCATTTACAACAATGTTTTCATTTTTGCATACAAACAGAAAAACTCGTCGTTTTTTTGTTTGGATTGCTTGTGTTTTGGGATAATTCTAATTGACAATCAATTATTCCAATGCAACCATTTTTGTTTGTATTATCAGTGGCATTTGAGAACTTTGCTAATCTTAAGAAGGAAGAGACATTATTTGTCGAAATGCGCATCTGGTGCATCAAAATTGGTACCGTGTAAGTTTTGCATAGTAACACTTCATTACATATTATGTTGCTTAAAATTACCCCTGCTGTAAGTTTAGACTGTCTGTATCAGGTAAACTTAAAGTTTTTGTTTTTTTTAACACATCTGTTCTAAAACTATCCTATTCCTTCAGAATATTTTTTTTCCTTACAATTGCTCAAATTTGAATAACAATTATTAATCTTTTCCATCAAACTCTATGTATTTTATGATATAATTTTTGGCAAAACTATTACAATATTCTCAGGTCTTTATCCTGGTTAATTTCTAAAGCAGTTGTACTGTATAATATGCAAGAATAATTTTTAGGCAAATTTGAGCAATTTAAATCTTTTTAGTTTGTTTTGTTTCATAACTTTGTTGAAAAAATAAATATTTTGATATACACACTGAAAATCTCAGTTTCATTTGATATAGAGGCTTTAATCAGTGCTAATACAGGGAACAGTGATTTTGATTTTCAGTACATATACCCTTCATAAATACAAACTTTTTCAATGGGAGTCGGGACACAGCTTTTTGTATGCATGATGTCCGTGAGATTATTTATTTTTAGCTCAATTAAATAATGAAGACAAGAGACGACAGGGTCTATAAGCCCGTGAACTGATACAATCGGAAGTTCCGTGAACTCAAACACACACAAATTGCATGGTGTATAAGCCCGTGAACTGATACAATAGGAAGTTCCATGAACTCAAACACACATAAATTGCATACGTCATACAATTTACTTTCGTTTTTACTAAAGGCCTAGTATTAACTCGTACCCGAGATACATATTAAAAATCTTTTGTAAGTGGAGGTACAGAATCAACACTAATTAAGATTTGATGGAGTTCACAGGCATCCAATTAGGATGTGATTGAGTTCATGGGCCTCTAATTAGGATATGATCCACTTCACGGGCCTGTCTCTAACACTAAATAGGATGTGATTGAGTTCACGGGCCTGATTCTAACATTAATTAGGATGTGATTGAGTTCACGGGCCTGATTCTAACACTAATCAGGATATGATACAGTGCACGAGTCTGATTCTAACACTAATTAGCATGTGATTGAGTTCACGGGCCTGATTCTAACACTAATTAGCATATGATTGAGTTCACGGGCCTGATTCAAACACTAATTAAAATGTGATCCAGTTCACAGGCCTGATTCTAACACTAATTAGGATGTGATTGAGTTCACGGGCCTGATTCTAACATTAATTAGGATGTGATTGAGTTCACAGGCCTGACTCTAACACTAATTAGGATATGATCCAGTTCACGGGCCTGATTCTAACATTAATTAGGATGTGATTGAGTTCACGGGCCTGATTCTAACACTAATCAGGATATGATACAGTGCACGAGTCTGATTCTAACACTAATTAGCATGTGATTGAGTTCACGGGCCTGATTCTAACACTAATTAGCATATGATTGAGTTCACGGGCCTGATTCAAACACTAATTAAAATGTGATCCAGTTCACGGGCCTGATTCTAACACTAATTAGGATGTGATTGAGTTCATGGGCCTGACTCTAACACTAATTAGGATGTGATTGACTTCACGAGTCTGACTCTAACACTAATTAGGATGTGATTGACTTCAAGGGCCTGATTCTAACACTAATTAAACAGTGATTGAGTTCACGGGCCTAATTCTAATACTAATTAGCATGTGATTGAGTTCACTGGCCTGATTCTAACACTAATTAGGATATGATCCAGTTCACGGGCCTGATTCTAACATTAATTAGGATATGATCCAGTTCACGGGCTTGATTCTAACACTAAATAAAATGTGATCCAGTTCACGGGCCTAACTCTACCGCTAATTAGGATATGATCCAGTTTACGGGCCTGATTCAAACACTAATTAAAATATGATCCAGTTCACGGGCCTGATTCTAACACTAATTAGGTTGTGATTTACTTCACGATCCTTGTAAACCCTAACCCAGTCCCTGTAGAGCATAACCTAGTCCCTGTAAAGTATAACCTAATCCCTGTAGAGTATAACCTAGTCCCTGTAGAGTATAATCCAGTCCCTGTAGAATATAACCTAGTCCCTGTAGAGTATAACCTATAGTCCCTGTAGAATATAACCTAGTCCCTGTAGAGCCTAACCTAGTCCCTGTAGAGTATAACCTAGTCCCTGTAGAGTATAACCTAGTCCCTGTAGAGTATAACCCAGTCCCTGTAGAGCCTAACCTAGTCCCTGTAGAGCCTAACCTAGTCCCTGTAGAATATAACCTAGTCCCTGTAGAGTATAACATATAGTCCCTGTAGAGTATAACCTATAGTCCCTGTAGAGCATAACCTAGTCCCTGTAGAATATAACCTAGTCCCTGTAGAATATAACCTAGTCCTTGTAGAGTATAACCTAGTCCTTGTAGAGTATAACCTATAGTCCATGTAGAGTATAACCTAATCCCATGTAGAGTATAACCTAGTTCCTGTAGAGTATAACTTAATCCCTGCAGAGTATAACCTAGTCCCCGTAGAGCATAACCTAGTCCCTGTAGAGCCTAACCTAGTCCCTGTAGAATATAACCTAGTCCCTGTAGAATATAACCTAGTCCCTGTAGAATATAACCTATAGTCCCTGTAGAGTATAACTTATAGTCCCTGTAGAGCATAACCTAATCCCTGTAGAGTATAACCTAGTCCTTGTAGAGTATAACCTAGTCCCTGTAGAGTATAACCTAGTCCCTGTAGAGTATAACTTATAGTCCCTGTAGAGCATAACCTAATCCCTGTAGAGTATAACCTAGTCCTTGTAGAGTATAACCTAGTCCCTGTAGAGTATAACCCAGTCCCTGTTGAGCCTAACCTAGTCCCTGTAGAGCCTTACACTGCCTTAGCCTATAAAATGCAACTTTGTCTCTGTACAACAGTATCGTATTTCACTGATAATAAATTTTCCATACATGTTTATTATTAGTTTAATCATCAGGCACAAATGAATAGTCTCGTGGGGATTCGGGTTAGAATAGATCCTCATTACCCCCTTGCTTGTCGTAAGAGGCGACTAAATGGGGCGGTCCTTCGGATGAGACCGCAAAAACAGAGGTCCCGTGTCACAGCAAGTGTTGGACAATAAACATCCCTCCCTGCTCAATGGCTATAAGCGCCGAGCATAGGCCTAAATTTTACAGCCCTTCACCGGCAGTGGTGACGTCTCAATATGAGTGAAATATTCTCGAGAGGGACGTTAAACAATATTCAATCAATCAATCACAATTGAATAAATACCCAGTCTCTCTGTGTTATAGACTTTACCAGTCATCTTGACCTAAATCAACATTTTTGTGCCAGACCCATTTTTGTGTGCATCATAACTCAGTATCTCTATAAATAGTTGAATCTGCAACTACTACAGCTTGACGTATTTGACAGACATTTTTCCCCACAATTTCCTCTGGTACTTAGTCTTGATTTTAAGAAGAAAAAGTTGAACAGATAACAGTTTTATTATCAAGACCTTAGACATACAATTATTACATTATCACATTATTGTAACCTTTGACATTGAAATATTTTTCAGATACATGTACTTATGAAAGAGCTGCCTCGCATTCTACCTCATGCTCCAAGATTGCTATAGCAATTTATAGTAACACATAATGGCTATGTTAGACAGATTGATAATGATGAGTAATCAGATCAAACAACCTTAATATAAATCAAATTTACATAATCTGTTAAGAATTGATTATATATTACTGGGTAATTAAGGGGTCTTTCATGAAAAGAAATAAAACATCTTTAAGTTTTCATAAAACATATGAAACAACAATTTTATCTTTCTTTCAGTGATTAATTGGTAAACACATTAAACGTTTCAATGTTCCATGGGAAATACAACATAACTATTTATTCTAAATGTTAAACAAGAGGCCCATGGGCCACATCGCTCACCTGAGCCACCTTTGCTCATATTTAAAGATTTTTCCTAAATAATTGTATGTAAAACTTTGATCCTTTATTGTGGCCCCATACAACCCCTGGAGGCCATGATTTCAATAAACTTGAATCTGTACTATGTCAGGAAGCTTTCACGTACATTTCAGCTCTTCTGGCCCAGTGGTTCTTGATAAAAAAAAAATTAAATGACCCATCCTATTTTTGTGATCATCTCCCCTTTGAAGAGGACATGGCCCTTCATTTGAACAAACTCGAAAGCCCTTCACCCAAGGATACTTTTGGCTAAGTTTGGTTATCATTGGCCCAGTGCTTCTGGAGAAGAAGTCGAAAATATAAAAAGGTTAATCACGGACAGACAGACAGACAATGAACAACAGGCGGTCAGAAAAGCTAACTTGAGCTTTCAGCTCAGGTGAGCTAAAAAGTATTTATGTATGGAGTAATTTTCTTCATATGTGTCTTTTTTCATCCAATGCTATTTCTCCCCGCTTTTAAATTAACGTTCAGATTTAAAATACATCAGAGTTTCTTGTATATATGCATATCGATATGTGATATATGTCCTTATCAACTACAGAGTTTCATAATACTGCCTTGCATGTGAGTTAAAACAGTTTACCCTTTACAAGTCGTTGCCTACAGTATATAATAACCTCTCTATGATAAGAATGAGTTGAATTAAACAATGCTATAATTGTAATATACAAATGATCCATGTGTACATACTCTCCAAAGAAAACAATTTAAACAATGTTAATGTTGCTGAAGAAAATTTACCACAAAGCAAAAGAAATGCAAAAGTTTGGCATCGGATCAAGTGCCTTTGACCTTGTTGACAATATACAATTACAAACAAAAGAAATAATAATAATTTATTCGTTTTGTGAGTGCACACTCAGTGGAGGTGCATCTTCTGTTGGCCTCTTCATATGGCATTCCTGTTTTGGAACAAATGAGAACAACAGCCTCTTTTAACATCACTAGGGGCAGGTAGTGAGCTGCCATTCTGGAGAGTAAACAAAATTCTATAAAAATATTGTGCAATCATAATAATCTATACTGTCTTTAAAAAAATTAAAGGTTGAAAAAGCATAACATACATAAATATACTATATCAAATTAGTTTTTATTGTTTCAAGGATGATATGTTTAAGTTCTGGATATGAATTACTGGTAAGTAGCCTTTCAGTGGATAATTTAGAATATTTTTACTGAGGTCTTCATTTTGCAAGTCTTGCAGTGTTCTGTATTTGGTAATGATTGATCTGAAATAAATATTGAAAAAATATTACATTCAAAACATATGATGAAATCATGAACTCTTTGGGAATAATTTATGATTCAATTGCAACTACATGTAGGATAGTCTATGAAATAGACATGAATGCCCTTTCTTGCAGAGTGGTGAGAAATCAACACACAGAACAATGGATGGAAGGAAGGACATAATTTAGATAATTATAGCAAACATTATACAACCTAGCCATATACATTGCTTGGATATGAAAGGTATCAATATTAAATGGGAGTATCTTTACCCACGACGAGCCTTGCTGTCCCTGAGTATATTTAGAACGTGTTCCAGGTCCTTAAAAATAAGATAAAAGAGTCGGATTAGAAAGCTTTAATATGCTATATGATGCACTACTTGTGTAAAATTTGAGCAAACATGTTCATTCAACTTCATAAAGATGTGTATTTTGGATCCATACCCAAAATATATATTGACTAATTCCTATTATATCAAAGTAATCAAAATGTGAGCTGCTGATTCTTTAGAAAATTACTTTCTTACCAATATATCAATATGCTTTCCCCAAAGCAGTAAAGTTTAATATCTTTATTGAACGGATTTTTTTATAAACTGGTGGTGTCTTTCATGGTCTTCTTCCTCACTGGAAAAAATACTGTTGTCTTGTTAATACATGGTTTTGAAGTGGACATTGTTTTCAGAAGTAAGGATGTAGATGTAAATCATGGTTCCCCACAACCCCTGGCTAATAGATTTGAATAATTAGGAGCTAGGATGAACTGAAAATTGTCTACCACAGCCACATATAAACAAGAGGCCCAAGGGCCACATCGCTCACCTGAGTCACTTTGGCTCATATTTAAAGATTTTCCCTATATATTTGTATGCAAAACTTTGACCCCCTATGTGACCCCATCCTACTCCTGGGAGCCATAATTTTCACAAACTGAAATCTGAAATATGTTAGGAAGCTTTCATGTCAATATCAGCTTTTCTGGCTCAGTGGTTCTTGAGAAAAAGATTTTGAAACATTTTCCTTATATATTTGTATGTAAAACTTTGATCCCCTATTGTGGCCCCATCCAACACCTGGGGGCCATGATTTGAACAAATTTGAATCTGCATTATGTCAGGAAGCTTTCATGTAAATCTCGGCTTTTCTGGCTCAGTGGTTCTTGAGAAGATTTTTAAAGATTTTTCCGATATATTTGTATGTAAAACTTTGATCCGCTATTGTGGCCCCATCCAACCCCCAGGGGCCATGATTTTAATAAACTTGAAGTTGTACTATGTCAGGAAGCTGTCATGTAAATTTAAGCTTTTCTGGCCCAGTGGCTCTTGATTAGAAGATTTTTAAATGACCCCACCCTATTTTTGCATTTTTGTGATTATCTCCAATTTGAACGGGACATGGCCCTTCTTTTTAGCAAACTTGAAAGCCCTTCACTCAAGTATGCTTTGTGGGAAGTTTGGTTGAAATTGGCCCAGCGATTCTTGAGAAGTCGAAAATGTAAAATGTTTATGACGCCGACGACGACAGACAACGGGCAAATTTTGATCAGAAAAGCTCACTTGAGCCTTTGGCTCAGGTGAGCTAAAATATAAATGTTTACCATTTATGAATATCACAGTTTATCATTCCTGTCAGTGCATGGAGTAAACTGTCAATCTGCAAGATATTTAATTATCAAATACTTTTATGCTATTCTCTAAACTGAGCACACTGAAACCTGTAATTCATATAATACAACACAAGAGATGTTTCTAAAACACATATGCCCCCCCCCCCCCCCCCCCAGTTGCAACATTGAAAGGGTTATACCCGTGCCTCATTTAATTGATAGTAGTATCACCAATTCAAAATATTGAGCAGACAATATCTTCCTATGTCAGGAGTGGACTGACCACTCGACCTAAGAATCAATAGGGGTCATCTACTCCTTCTATATGTTGTACCAGTGTACCAAGTTTGTTGTCAATCAACCAATTAATTCTTAAAATATAGGAAACATCCCCCTCAATGTATTGAATAGTATGGAAGAGAAAGCATGGACAGGAAGATAGACATGAACTCTGATAAGCCATATAGGAGGAGAAGCGTTCACAAACTATTTTATACCCTACACCCCTCAGATCCACTTTAACTTTAAGGATAACAATTGGATCCTCCTGTCCCTACAACATGCACATCTACAAATGGCATTGAAGCATTGTACAAATTCTCAAGTCTATCAGATAAGCCATATAGGAGAAGTGTTCACAAGGTATTTTAACATCCTCCACCCCTTTTAGATCCACTATGACTTTTAGGAAAAACTTTGGATCCTCCCATTCCGACAATATGCACATCTACAAATGACAATTAAGCATTGTACAAAGTTTCAAGTCTATCCAATAAGCCATATGGGAGGAGAAGAGTTCATAAACTATTTTACATCTTCCACCCCTCTTAGATCCACTATAACTCTTAGGAAAACAATTGGATCCTCCCGTCCCAACAATATTCACATCTGCAAATGACAATGAAGCATTGTACAAAGTTTCAAGTCTATCTGATAAGCCATATAGGTGGAGAAGCGTTCACAAGATTTTGTGACAGAAGGAAGGACGGACAGAAAGTACAAATACAATATGTCTCCCCCTGGAAGAGGGAAGATATAATTATATGTGTGCATGTTTATATACACACAGCACTAAACATGACTTAAAGTAATTCCACCCTCCTGTGATGTCATCAGATTTTGCAAAATCAATGATTTATTTAGATTTATGCATGATAGGAACATAAATTTTGTTAGAGTCTTTTCCGAGTTATTGTCAAAAAAAAAAAAAAAAAAAAAAAAAAACTTGTTAAAATAAACTATTTCAAAAGTTTAAGTTATAGATGAATAATCAATGATACGATTTAAATCAAAATAGAACTGTGTAACATTTCACTATAAAGAGTTGTATGAAAATGTGATTTGTGGAAACAAATAATAATGCTATAATCCTATTTAGAGGCCCGTTATCTTAATCACATCCTAATTAGTGTTAGAGTCAGGCCCGTGAACTCAGTCACATTTTAGTTATTGTTAGAATCAGGCCCGTGAACTCAATCACATTATAATTAGTGATAGAATCAGGCCCGTGAACTCAATCACATTTTAATTAGTGTTAGAATCAGGCCCGTGAACTGGATCATATCCCAGTTAGTGTTAGAATCAGGCCCGTGAACTGGATCATATCCTAATTAGGGGTTAGAATCAGGCCCGTGAACTCAATCACATGCTAATTAGTGTTAGAGTCAGGCCCGTGAACTCAGTCACATTTTAGTTATTGTTAGAATCAGGCCCGTGAACTCGATCACATTATAATTAGTGATAGAATCAGGCCCGTGAACTCAATCACATATTAATTAGTGTTAGAATCAGGCCCGTGAACTGGATCATATCCCAATTAGTGTTAGAATCAGGCCCGTGAACTCGATCACATTATAATTAGTGATAGAATCAGGCCCGTGAACTCGATCACATTATAATTAGTGATAGAATCAGGCCCGTGAACTCAATCACATTTTAATTAGTGTTGGAATCAGGCCCATGAACTGGATCATATCCTAATTAGGGGTTAGAATCAGGCCCGTGAACTCAATCACATGCTAATTAGTGTTAGAGTCAGGCCCGTGAACTCAGTCACATTTTAGTTATTGTTAGAATCAGGCCCGTGAACTCGATCACATTATAATTAGTGATAGAATCAGGCCCGTGAACTCAATCACATTTTAATTAGTGTTAGAATCAGGCCCGTGAACTGGATCATATCCCAGTTAGTGTTAGAATCAGGCCCGTGAACTGGATCATATCCTAATTAGGGGTTAGAATCAGGCCCGTGAACTCAATCACATGCTAATCAGTGTTAGAGTCAGGCCCGTGAACTCAGTCACGTTTTAGTTATTGTTAGAATCAGGCCCGTGAACTCGATCACATTATAATTAGTGATAGAATCAGGCCCGTGAACTCAATCACATTATAATTAGTGATAGAATCAGGCCCGTGAACTCGATCACATTATAATTAGTGATAGAATCAGGCCCGTGAACTCAATCACATTTTAATTAGTGTTGGAATCAGGCCCATGAACTGGATCATATCCCAGTTAGTGTTAGAATCAGGCCCGTGAACTGGATCATATCCTAATTAGGGGTTAGAATCAGGCCCGTGAACTCAATCACATGCTAATCAGTGTTAGAGTCAGGCCCGTGAACTCAGTCATGTTTTAGTTATTGTTAGAATCAGGCCCGTGAACTCGATCACATTATAATTAGTGATAGAATCAGGCCCGTGAACTCGATTACATTATAATTAGTGATAGAATCAGGCCCGTGAACTCGATCACATTATAATTAGTGATAGAATCAGGCCCGTGAAATCAATCACATTTTAATTAGTGTTGGAATCAGGCCCATGAACTGGATCATATCCCAATTAGTGTTAGAATCAGGGCCGTGAACTGGATCATATCCTAATTAGGGGTTAGAATCAGGCCCGTGAACTCAATCACATGCTAATTAGTGTTAGAGTCAGGCCCGTGAACTCAGTCACATTTTAGTTATTGTTAGAATCAGGCCCGTGAACTCGATCACATTATAATTAGTGTTAGAATCAGGCCCGTGAACTCGATCACATTATAATTAGTGTTAGAATCAGGCCCGTGAACTCGATCACATTATAATTAGTGTTAGAATCAGGCCCGTGAATATAGAGTACAGCAGTATCAAAGTTATTCATATAGGAAAACGAAAGTATATCGTATGACGTATGCAATTTGTGTGTGTTTGAGTTCACGGAATTTCCGGTCGGATCAGTTCACGGGCTTATAGCCTTTCCCATCCATAACATCAGCCAAAGTTGTATTGCGCAATCGTTTCCTCACACCGGATGTTTAAAGCACTCAAATAAATGCCCAAAACCTACCGCAGTTTCACGTTTTCCGGGAAAACCGCATAAATTTGCCAACTTCAGTCTATAAATTCACATGGGCCGCATTACTCACGACTCAATTTTGTAAACTAAAATTAAAATGCAAATTTAGATTAACACCTTCCATTAAAAAAATTAACTCGTAATCAATGCGGCCATGTCGAAAAAAAAATTATTATAATAGTCTAACAAAAGTGTCGTCTGGAAACGTCAGATTCCAAGGAAGTCAATACATACATTTAACGCAGTTAATACGACTCAAAAAGAAACAGCAAAGAGGTGAGTTTTTATGTTGTTATATATTTTTTAAAATAAAAAATCAGTATCTAAACGAGTAAATATGAGAGTCATGGCCTATGGTAAAAAGCACAGGCACTTGTTTCTGTAAATGACTTATGACCTCTGTATACTAATAACAACACAATGTACCTAGCTTCAAGTGACACAGAATGGCACCCCCTGAGAATGTCAGCCGTTTGGGCCTCCAGGAAATATGCGATGCAAATGTATTTACTACCGTTGTATTGTACAATCATTCAACCCAAAAACCATGTATGACATGACTGCATTCATTGCCTCTTATTGCCGAAACTGCAACAAAAAATAGATTTTCCATTTTATACCATTAAGTGCTATGTACTGATACCGCGCAGAATACGTCTTAGCTTCTATCTTCTGATGACATGTAAAATCCCGAACGTACGAACAGCTTTGGTTTTTTTTTTTTTTTTTTGAGTAACTAAAAATAGCGTACACTAGCAGCGTCTTCATTTCAAAATTTTTATTTTGTTAACAAAGCAATATGTTCAAGATCTTTTGGTAATAAACATCGTATCAATTTAATGTGATAATAAAACAATGAGACTTTATTTTTCAACACAACGAATATACAATTTTCATTCTGTGCGGTATCAGTACATAGCACTTCATGGTATAAAACGGAAAATCCATGTTTTGTTGCAGTTTTCGGCGGTTGAATGATTGTACAATACAACGGTAGTAAATACATTTGCATCGCATATTCCCTGGAAGATCAAAAGGCCGACATTCTCAGGGGGTGCCATTCTGTGTCATTTGAAGCTAGGTACCTTGTGTTGTTATTAGTATACAAAGGTCATAAGTCATTTACAGAAACAAGTGCCTGTGGTAAAAAGGTACAGTGGAGGGGAGGGGGGGGGGGGGGGGGTTACACCTATCGTGTATGTTTGATTCCGAAGTCCGTTCCGATGGCTTTTAAAAGTACCGATTTCCCTACCTTTTGTTGCTTTAAAAATGATATTGTTCGAAGCAGAATGAATGTTCGAATCAAACGTACAGTACAAACTTATACGGCCATACGGAATACCCCAGTAAACATTTCAATTACACAGGCCCAGCATATACACATGTATTACGCATGGAGATGTGCGATATATCCTGATCAGGTAAACGGAGTTATCTGCAGTCAAAATCAGTGTGCCAAGAACGGCTTAACAATCGGTATGAAACACGTCAGACAGCATTTGACCCAATGCTATCGTATGAATTTGTCCATTGGTTCTCACAATTTTACAAATTTTGTACGTTTATATTATAGGCTACAGTTCAAAGTTTCTTTTAAAATATGAAGTCTGTCAATCGTAACTGTAAAGTTGTAGCAACGTGTAACACTAACAAATGTCCGCATATTACGGCAATGTCAAACACGGCTGTTAGCTTTATCTATTTTACATTTGTACTTGAGAATTTGAACGCACAATATTCATACATCGAACGGAGAAGTAGATATTGTTTTATTTTCAATTTCAACTATTTAGGTTCGTAAATTCATAAGTCCCTTGTATATACGTGGAAAGAAACCTACAAAAACACACAGTTTGTTTTTAATGAAGTAGGTCAATTTAGATACATATTAAAGTATATCTTGTTAAATAATGTTTTATATATACACACGTATATCAAACGCTTTAATTGATTTTAGAATTTTTATTTTGTGCTATAGACAAAATTGATATTGAAAAGATATGTTTTAAATGTTAGGGGAAAAACAACCCCATCTATAAAGGTGAAACAGCAAACCCCCACCCCCCGAAAATGTAGTACAATACTACTGATAATTTTTCTATTATTTATATTATTTCATGTATGGAGATGTGCATGGTTTTTGCATCAGTTTTCTTTTTGGATTAGGAAAATGGTTTACTTTTTCCTTAAAAAAGGACTTTGGAAGGGTCCATTAAACAGACCAAGGTTGGGAGATTTCAGGCTCTCATGGACTTAATTTCCGTGGAAACGAGTGGGTTATTTATATTCGGTCTTTCCTACCCCGGAATAGGAAAGACCGAATATAAATAACTTCCTCGTTTCCACAGAAATTTACATGGACTACATAATAGAAATAAATTAACCATGTAATATACATTGTTGTAAACCCCATACCTCTCTCTATTTCACACTGACATTAATCAACAAAACATTTGAAGATACACATTAATTTTTCAGTTTATTAGTGGAAAAAAATAAGTCCAAGTTTTTGAATACAATTTATTAATTGATTCAACAAGCATTCATTAACAAGTTAATTGATTTATAATTAGATTTTAGGAAAAATAACCTAGGCTAATGGGTTTTAACATGAAGATAAGATTTTCATCCAACCCAAATTGTATAATTTCAATTACATGTATATGACATAAATATTTCAGATATGCCAAGGAGTGGTCCCAAATTCTTTCTCTGTTTTAACTGTCCATGGAGAGTAAAACCAAAACACAGATCCAGGATTTCAAAGAAATATAGGACAGTGATCACCACTCTGATAGGGAGGGCACCATCTGATCATGATTTTCTGTGCAATAGATGCCAGAGTGTGTGTGTTACTCCCATATTAAACAGAAGAATATCAAGTCGGTTAGGCCACAGATTCAAGACAGTCCAGCACCACCACCACCACCAGCAGTTCTTCCAATTAGTCCCCCTTCTGTATCACTCCCATTCCCATGTACATCAAGAGGGCACACTTCATGCTCTATCTGTGAGTGACCAGGTCCAAAGTTAGTTGTAGTCCCAGTAGGAGTAAGGCATGAAATCTTCATTTCAAAAGAGACCATCATTCCTGCCGGGGCTCGCTTCTGTACAAATCACCTACAACAAGACATAGAAGAACTTGAACCTATTGCTGACAACACCATGTTCAACAAAACAGGAGTGACACAATTAATCAATCAAGTTTTTGAGAGCTGAAGTTTTGAGAAAAGAGAAAATAAGGTTGGATTTTGACAACAGTGAAAGTCTGACAGTGAGCATCAGAATCTCCTGGGAACCCCTAAAGCTGCTTTTGAGGACTTGCTGACATATGTAAACCTGTAGAATATGGAAACTTGTGCTAGATAAAAGCTTTATAACCTTTCTACCAGTGATGTATTTGTTGACAATAAAAAGGGTATTTGATTTTAGCAGAATAATTACTTATTATAAACTACTAGTATTATCATTATGATACTTAACTGGCAAATAACAAAGAACAAACATGATTTGTAAATGTTATTTCCTGTATAGATCTACATGAAACTTCTATTTTGGGAACATTATGAAAATAGGCCAATTTAGATTATTTCTCATTCTGTGGCATTTAAAGCATGTATACATTACATGTAAATGCAATATAATCCAAACAATTTAAAACTACAGTGCCTTAGGATATATTCTATTTCAAATATGTATCTAGATGTAATTCTATTCAAATTTATATTAATGCCTGAAAGATTTTTAGATCACAGCTCATGAATTACGTTCTGTCAGTCAATAATGTATTGCACAAACATTTAAAATTGTTGGTTAAAAGACCTCAGTATCTTTACATGATTAATACGTATAGGAATATACAATTATTGATCAAGATAAATACAGTAAAATATATACAGTATCATTTCTCAAATCGTATTTTCAGAGTCAATAATATACTGACTCTGATCCCCTTGTGAATGCCACGGGTCCTCGGAGATGACATTAAAAACAGACGCCCCGTGTCACGGTAGGTGTGGCACGCTAAAAAACCCTCACTGCTCAATGGCCGTAATTGCCGAGCACAAGCCTTAATTTAAAAGCTCTTCACCGGTCATGGTGACGTCTCCATATGAGTGAAATATTCTCGAGCGAGACGTTAAGCAAGATAAAAATCAATCACTCCATGTATGATTCATATATTAAACATTCAAGCTCACAATATACGTTTTAGAATCATTGTCTGAGAAAATTCATATTATAGATATCAAATAATGAATTCAATACCGTATATAGTTTAGTTTTCGGATTTTAGCTGTAATGACGTTAAAAAATCATAAATAGAATTAAAAAAAAAAAACCAAAAAAAAAAAAAAAAACCAAATAAAAGATAAACGTACAACCGTGGATAAATAAATCATATGCTTTAGGTATATATTGAGTATTGAAATCCTTCAATATTATTATCAACATAATGTAATTATTTTGTACGAATCAAACTTTCGTTCTGTTTAAATTGTTTCTACATTTACAACTTCCGTTTATCGTGAAGATCGTTTATCGTGTTTTGCGTTTATCAAGGGCAGGGTCTATAAGCCCGTGAACTGATACAATCGGAAGTTCCGTGAACTCAAACACACACAAATTGCATACGTCATACAATTTACTTTCGTTTTTACTGAAGGTCTAGTATTAACTCGTACCCGAGATGCATATTAAAAATCTTTTGTAAGTGGAGGTACAGAATCAACACTAATAAGGATTTGATTGAGTTCACTGGGTTCTAATTAGGATGTGATTGAGTTCATGGGCTTCTAATTAGGATATGGTCCACTTCACGGGCCTGTCTCTAACACTAAATGGATGTGATTGAGTTCACGGGCCTGACTCTAACACTAATTAGGATATGATCCAGTTCACGGGCCTGATTCTAACATTAATTAGGATGTGATTGAGTTCACGGGCCTGATTCTAACACTAATCAGGATATGATGCAGTTTACGGGCCTGATTCTAACACTAATTAAAATGTGATCCAGTTCACGGGCCTGAGTCTAACACTAATTAGCATGTGATTGAGTTCACGGGCCTGATTCTAACACTAATTAGCATGTGATTGAGTTCACGGGCCTGATTCTAATACTAACTAGCATGTGATTGAGTTCACGGGCCTGCTTCTAACACTAATTAGGATATGATCCAGTTCACGGGCCTGATTCTAACATTAATTAAAATGTGATCCAGTTCACGGTCCCGATTCTAACACTAATTAGCATGTGATTGAGTTCACGGGCCTGCTTCTAACACTAATTAGGATATGATCCAGTTCACGGGCCTGATTCTAACATTAATTAAAATGTGATCCAGTTCACGGTCCCGATTCTAACACTAATTAGCATGTGATTGAGTTAACGGGCCTGCTTCTAACACTAATTAGGATATGATCCAGTTCACGGGCCTGATTCTAACTCTAATCAAAATGTGATCCAGTTCACGGGCCTGATTCTAAAACTAACTAGCATGTGGTTGACTTCACGGGCCTGATTCTAACACTAATTAAATGTGATTGAGTTCTCGGGCCTAATTCTAACACTAAGTAAAATGTGATTGAGTTCACGGGCCTGATTCTAAAACTAATCCGGATATGATCCAGTTCACGGGCTTGATTCTAACACTAATTAAAATGTGATCCAGTTCACGGGCCTGATTCTAACACTAACTAGCATGTGATTGAGTTCACGGGCCTGATTCTAACACTAATTAGCATGTGATTGAGTTCACAGGCCTGATTCTAATACTAATTAGGATATGATCCAGTTCACGGGCCTGATTCTAACACTAATCAAAATGTGATCCAGTTCACGGGCCTGATTCTAACACTAACTAGCATGTGATTGAGTTAACGGGCCTGCTTCTAACACTAATTAGGATATGATCCAGTTCACGGGCCTGATTCTAACACTAATCAAAATGTGATCCAGTTCACGGGCCTGATTCTAACACTAATTAGGATATGACCCAGTTCACGGGCCTGATTCTAACACTAATCAAAATGTGATCCAGTTCACGGGCCTGATTCTAACACTAATCAGGATATGATCCAGTTCACGGGCCTGATTCTAACACTAACTAGCATGTGGTTGACTTCACGGGCCTCATTCTAACACTAATTAAATGTGATTGAGTTCACGGGCCTAATTCTAACACTAAGTAAAATGTGATTGAGTTCACGGTCCTGATTCTAAAACTAATCCGGATATGATCCAGTTCACGGGCTTGATTCTAACACTAATTAAAATGTGATCCAGTTCACGGGCCTGATTCTAACACTAATCAAAATGTGATTGAGTTCACGGGCCTGATTCTAACACTAACTAGCATGTGATTGACTTCACGGGCCTGATTCTAACACAAATTAGGATATGATCCAGTTCACGGGCCTGATTCTAACACTAATTAGGATATGATCCAGTTCACGGGCCTGATTCTAACACTAATTGAAATGTGATTGAGTTCACGGGCCTGATTCTAACACTAGTTAGCATGTGATTGAGTTCACGGGCCTGATTCTAACACTAATTAGCATGTGATTGAGTTCACTGGCCTGATTCTAACACTAATTAGGATATGATTCAGTTCACGGGCCTGATTCTAACACTAATTAGGATATGCTCCAGTTCAGGGGGCTGACTCTAACACTAATTAGGATGTGATTAAGATCACAGGCCTCTAATTAGAATTATAGCATTATTATTTATTTCCACAAATCACATTTTCATACAACTCTTTA